>NW_022436985.1:17623610-17626072 GCF_009761245.1 Sapajus apella
GGCAATTCTCCTGCCCCAGCCTCCTGAGTCGCTGGGATTACAGGCACACGCCACCATGCCCAGCTAATTTTTTTGTATTTTTAGTAGAGACGGGGTTTCACCGTGTTGACGAGGATGGTCTCGATCTTTTGACCTCGTGATCCACCCGCCTCGGCCTCCCAGAGTGCTGGGATTACAGGCGTGAGCCACCGCGCCCGGCCCATTTTTCTTATTCTTACTAGTGACCCAGAATTGAATGGGCAAGTAGAAGTAAAATGTGAAAATCAATCTGAAACTAAGGTAGAACATAAATAACGTGTTTTTTTTTTTAAGTCTGTATTTCCAACAACATAATTCAATTTATTCTCAATATTTCTGGAACATAGCTATTTTCTAGACTGATGTGCTCCTGCATTTTAATTTAAGTCATCATAGGGCTGGTTCTAGCCTCTCTTCAGTGTTTCCAAAAGTGAGAATCAAGAACCACCTACTCTAAAATCATCTGGCGCTGGTTGCTGAAAATGCAAGATTTTAGGTCTGATATAAGATTCATCAAATCTCTGAGGGGACCTATGGGAAACTGCGTTTTTAACAGCTACCTTGGTGATTTAGGAACGTCTCTCCCTGTGTGATCTATCTTCACAGTGTCCTATGAATAGTATTTTTCTTTCCTTTGTGAGCTGTCAGTATCTATGGTTAATAATAAAATTTTCTGAGGATGGAAGTCTTGGAGAAAATTATCTCCTTTTTTAGTCTTTTCTTTATGGAGTCAATAAGATGGAGAAGTCATTGCTGGAGGCCTCCTCTTTTTAACATCTTTATCTGATTTCCTATTTGGTCATGCCCCTGGGTCTTCGAGAAGATTGCTGTAAAGATCCAGTATGATAGGCACTCATAAATTGTATATTAAACTTTAAATTTCTTCTCCTGAAATGTATTCAAAGGAAACCCCCCATCCCAGAGAAGAGAGTAATTTGTGAATATATATATATATATATATATCTGAAATATATATATGAAAAAATATATATATCTAAAATTCCAAGTTTCTATTTCTGAGTTGTTATAAATAAATGTATTTTGAATATTTAAAGGATTTAAGAAATTCAAATGTGAGCTGCTGGCAATCATATAACTTGATGAGACTTGTTTAACCATGCTATTAGCTTTACTATGCATGGAATTAGATTTTTGAGTGTTAGGTTTCCTAAATATCTCCCTGGTTTTAAGTTTAGGCATGTTATGAGGTTTAATAAACACTTTCAGATGGAGCCTTAAAGTCAAATACCTCTGATTTGGAAGGCGTTTTAGGCATTAGTACCCTGGTGGAGAAGTACCTCTGCATATCAATGCTTCATCTTTACTTAGACTGCTCCAAAATTAGAAATTAAGCTGAAGAAGAAAAAATCTTCATGTAAATTCAAACTTTTTTTTTTTTTTTTTTTTTTTTTGCTGTTTATTCATACAGGTGGCAATTTTGGATACTACCTCTTTGTTGGAGGGGACAGAACTAAGGGACATCTAAGAGAGTCTAATGGTAAGGGACCATTGAAAATGGGAGGTTCTGAGATGGAATTTAGAGAGCAGATTGAATGTCCCTGAAAATAAGCTTCATGACATTCACCACTTAACTTCCTAGCCCTGCTAAAGCAAATAGTTAAAATGGCACTGTCTCCAAAAATATTTTAATGAAAAAGTCAATTTACTCCTCCCTAAAGGCTGACTTTTATCTTTCTAGGAAGAACCCTGTAGGAATATTTCCTTTATTTTCTTTCCTCCACTTTCACTTAGCCCTGATACTGGACCTCTGAGCCTAAAGAAGAACTGAATATTATGGATACTAAAATTTTTCTAATTACATGATTTGCATCCATTTGGGGGCTGGGTGTCACTGTTTGGCTGTGTTTGTCTCTCTCAAAGACCCAGTGAAATCTTGCCAGAGGGTAAAACAGATCTTTATTCATTTGTTTGGGAGAGAAAAAGTCATCAATTGCTTAAAAAAAAGAAAAAAGTTTCACACTTCACAAAAAAAGTAACAAAACACAGAAAAAGTTGCTTTGAGTTGCACAGGCAATAGTGTAACACCAACAAAGCCACCCAGAGTTGACTCCTCAGAGAAAAGTGCAATCACAGTGTGTCTATCCAGATTTTAACCCCAGGAGCAGGTGGGCACGACAGATCTTAGTCAACAGTAGGACTGATTTCTGGATTTCTACTCTGAAACCCACAGTAATGCTCTTCTCCAAAGAAAATGCCACAGTTAAAAAAAAAAAAAAGGATAACAGGAATTTGGAATTTGTGGCTGGACATTTCTGGGAATATGAGTCAAGGGACAAAAAGTTAAACTCATCCCATGATTATTTTTCTTCCCAATCTCTCTTCCTTCTTTCCTTCCTTTCTTCTTTCCTTTTCTTTACTCTCTCCCTCACTCTTTTCTTCTTTCTTTCTTTCTTTTTCTCTTTCTTTCTTTCTTTCTTTCTTTC
>NW_022436985.1:17626172-17721435 GCF_009761245.1 Sapajus apella
TTCTTTCTTTCTTTTTCTTTCTTTCTTTCTTTCTTTCTTTCTCTCTTCTTTCTTCTTTCTTTCTTTCTCTTTCTCTCTCTTTCTCTTTCTTTCTTTCTCTCTTTCTTTCTTCTTTCTTTCTCCCCTTCCCCACCTGTCCCCTCTCCTCCCCTCCCTTCCTCCATCTCCCTTCTTTCTTTTTTACCTGAAGAATTTATTCCCTAAATAATTTGGGAAAACAAGATATTGTATGCATTCTTCAAGTCTCCATGTTTTAGCAGCATTAGAGTTCTTTACGATTTTTAAAATCATGCATTATTTTTAAAGATCCATTTAAAAACACTAAAAAGCTGGAGTGAGGGATCTGTTTTGATCTGTAGAGGGAACATTGCCTTCATTAAGCACTGAGCACAGTGTAGCTTTCTAAGCAAGGTGCTATTTGTTATATAGTAACTAGGAAAAGGGATAGGCTTCTCTCCTGCATTGTAACCGTACTTCCTACAGCATGGCAATTCTATCTAGAACTTCTCTGACAGCATTTTTCATCTTTAACATTAGGCTGATTTATAATTTTTAAGCATCAGGAACACACTATATTTATAATTTAAGATTATTACAGCTAAGCCAAGTTTTATATATGTATGTATATATATATATATATATATATATACACACATACACATAGAACTATCTGTGTGTGTGTGTGTGTGTGTGTGTGTGTGTGTGTATATATATATAGTTTTATGTGCTGTGCCTGTGTGTGTGTGTGGAATGTGTGTGTGTATGTGTGTGTGTGTGTATGTATATATATATATGCGTGTGTGTGTGTATGTGTGTGTGTGTGTATATATATATATAAAATGAATGAACCTATAGGCTTATACAATGTTATGTATCAAATATTTCTTCAGTGACCCTCCTGTAAGCTTGAGGCACAGAGAAAGTCCTGAGTAATTACATGTACAACCAAAATCGAACCAGCAGTTACTCCCATCTCTGGTTAAAAACGAGCAAAGATCATTAAAATAGGTCAAGGCCACAAAAGACTTCTTATAGAGGTACTAGAGCATTTTGACCACCTGAGAAAGATAAGTTGAAGTCAAACGCATATCTCTTTCACCAACGTGGGAGTCAGTCATACTTAATAATATAAAAAGCTGATACATGTAGAAATATGTTTGCTTTTCAAGACATCCCTATGTGATAAGCCCAATAATACAGGTGGTATTATTCACATTCTCAAGCAAAAAAAAAAAAAAAAAAAACTAAGATAAATAGATGGAAAGACCACCAAATTTGGAACAGGGCTCCTGAAATAAGAGCCACTGTTTTATTCATTACATTACTATATTCTCATCTTTCTGTTTCAGAGTGACAACAATATCGAGTATACAATGCTGAAACATGATGGAGTGGGATTCTCAGTAGCCTTTGGGTAGGTTGTGAGAATTAAAACAAGTCAACATATGAAAAGCACTTAGAATAACACCTGCCATTTATGTACCTGTGTGTGTATTAAAATGTAGATGTATGTTTGTATATATAAATATATGTATCAGTTCGTAATATATACTTACATATTTGAACACATATGCACAGGCTTGCAAACTTGCATAGATTTATGTTCTAGTGCTCATACACAACTTGAAAAGAGATAAGTAAATAATAATCTATCCAGGTTAGCTATTCAAGTAGAACATCTGTAGCAGACCTCTAACCCTAAAGATTAAAAAAAAAAAAAAGTTAAAACATTTTTTCAGTTTCTTTATTCACTAGTCCTGCAGAATAGAGATTTCTAAAAAGTTCTAAGTTCCATATCTAAAGTGTGAAAAGCAGAGGTTGCCCTAGGAATATGCTCCATGGAGCAGAGAGGCAAAGAGCTCTGTGGCTCCTGCCCAGGCAGGTTACACAGTCAGAAGGCAATCATTCAGGCGCACCAGCCTGAGGCATATGTTTCTGCCTCAACATTCTGGGCCTTTGTCAAATAAAATGCATTTGGAGGAGGAAAAGAGAGTGGCCCAGCTTCTCACCCCAATCCCAGTTTAGCTCTTGGACAAGCCAAATTTTCTACACCACTTTGGGGTCATTTTTCACCTTCGGAAAGACAATGAAATTTCCAAGCTGGGAGAAACTGTTCAGGAGTCAGCTGGTTGTGTGTGTATGCGTGGTGTGTGTGTGTATGTGTCTGTGTGTGTGAGACGTGTTGTGTATGTGTGGTGTGGGTGGTGTGTGTATATATGTCGTGTGTGTGTGTGGTGTGTGTGGTATGCGTGGTGTGTGTGTGGGGTGTGTGTGTGGTTTGTGTAGTGTGTATGTGTGTGGTGTGGTGTGTGTGTGTGGTGCGTATGTGTGGTGTGTATATATGTGTGCTGTGGTGTTTGTATGTGTGTAGTGTGTTGTGTGTGGGGTTGTAGTGTGTGTGATATGTGTGGTGTATGTGTGATGCATGTGTGTGGTGTGTGTTTGTGGTGTGTGGGGGCGGTGTCTGGTGCAGGTATGTGGTGTATGTGTGGTGTGGAGTGTATGTGGTATATGTGGTATGTTTGTCTGGGTGTGTGGTGTGTGTATGTGGTATGTGGTGTGGAGTGTGTGTCGTGTATGGAGTGTGTGTGTTTGTGTGGGTGTGTAAGCAGCATGTGGTATGTGTGGTGCATGTGTGTGGTGTGTGTATGTGTGTATGTGGTGTATGTGTGGTGTGGAGTGTGTCTGGTGTATGTGGTATGTGTGGTGTGTGGTGTGTGTATGTGGTGTGCGGTGTGGAGTGTGTGAGGTGTGTAGAGTGTGTGTATTTGTGATGTGTTTGTGTGGGTGTGTGAGCAGTGTGTGGTATGTGTGGTGCATGTGTGTGGTGTATGTATGTGGTGTGTGTGGGGGTATGTGTGGTGCGGGTATGTGGTGTGTGGTGTGGAGTGTGTGTGGTGTGTGTGGGTGTGTCAGTGTGTGGTGTGTGATGTGTGTAATGTGTGTGTGCACATTTGAGGGTGAGAGAGCGTTGGTGCCTCTCCATCCCTTTCAATCCCTGGGTGCTGGGTGGGGTCATCCTGGTGCCCAGCTAATGGAGAGTGCGGCAGTGCAGTCTCCTTCAGGGCTGGTACTGCCAACTTAGCAGTCAGTTGCCTAGTGGATGGTGCAGAGTCACCAAAGGAACTTTCTGGAAAAAACTTTCTTTGGTGACGAAAAGCTCCAGAAGTGCTTGAGAGACGGAAAAGTGTGGAGGTGAGGAAGTGCTGAGGGAAGAAGAAATGGAAGCTACCACAGAATGAGGCGAATTGATTCCCGGACATGGGATTGGGCAAGGGGAGAAGAAAAGAGAAAAGCTAACACCTGCCTAGGAGGCCCGGCGCGCTGCAGGCCTCCGCGGCGCTCGGCGTCTGGCTGCTCCTCGGTTCTGGTCCCGGCGCTGGGGCAGCGCACGGTCTCCCGCACCCGAGCAGGCTGCGCGGCCCGGGGAAGGGCGGAGGAAAGTCCGGGCCGACTGGCGGCGGGCAGAGAGACAGCCAGCGCCGCATCGCGGGGTTCCCGCCCTCGGAATGGGAGCCGGGGAGGAGGACTGCATTTCCCAGCCCTCCTCTGAGCCTGACTGGTGCTGGGTGTTCAAGGTTTCCCGGTTCAGGGTCTTGTATCCTGGGCAGGGCGCCCTATGAAAACCAACTGCGGTGAAAACTTAAAGAACAGGGAGCGCGGTTCAGAGGGCCCGGGGCTGGGAGCCCCTCTCCCACGCCGCGCACCCGTGCTTACAACTAGCCCGCGCAAGACTGCTTGCTGCAACACGCGGGGCTTTGGGCGTCGCACGGCCGCAGAGCTTACGGGTGGGACTCTGGGACCTTGGGGACTTGCCCAGAGAGCGTCCGGTTTCCATCTTGGCTGACCAACGCCTGCAAAGAGATGTGTGGGTCCCGGGCCTTCTGGTTTCCAAGGCCTGTGGGCGTACGCTGTACCCTGCAAACCCATCCTGGGGAGCATAGGCGGCCCCACCCGCAAAGGCCTCGGAAAAGTAGAAAGGCAAGTGAGGCCAGGGACTCATCTTCTGGGCAGACACGACTGGAGTTCTCTGGCCCCAAGCGCTGGGTCAATCCTGGGCATTCTTCCACTTATTGGGATGCGACAAATGCTGGTGAAGCAACCGCTTGGCTTTCAATTTCCCGTCCTTAGAACCTGCGATTCCTGAGCTGGAAGCCCGGGCACCTGCCTGGACGTTGTGGGACCAGCTTGGCTTGATGCCTGTATGACCCGTGACCTCATTTCCTCCTCAGCTGTGAGTGGCCTCAACTAGTTTGGCAGACGGGTGGAGTTATAAAATCCTAGAGACTCCCCTCTGAGAAGGTTCAGACACGGGAAAGGGTTATGATACCTCTGAACGCTTGAAAGTGCAGCATTAAAATAAAACATTTCTGAGTTTGCCTTGGCTGAAGGCAAAACTAGCTTTGGGTACTTTTCGTCTACTACTTCCCGCCAAAATGGCCTTGTGGGTAGATTGAACAGCATAGCTACCCAGCCCGAAAGTGGCTGCCACTAACACACCTACCTGGATCACCTGGGCAGTAGCTCAGCCAAGGCTGGGCTCTCTTCCTGATCCTATGATTAAGTTAACGACCATACAAAAGAAAACACAGGGGAGGCTCACTGAGTGTCTACTCGTGGCAGTGTCTACACGTACTCTTTAGAAAATATGATTCCAACCTAAAGCCGATTTCAAAAAGCAATATTTACCTTTTTCTAGACCTCAGTTCATCCCCGTTTGAATCTGCAGTGGAAAGTAAAGCTGCCTTACGGAAAAGGAGATTCTAGAAGGATCAGATAGAAAGGGGGCATTCAAGAATTTTTTTTTTAAGGTAGGCCCTAGGATAAGCTGTGTGTGTTTGTTTGTTTTTGCTCCAGAGATATAGTGTCCAAGACAGGGACAATTTAGACTGCCTATCAGGCATTGTGATTTAAGGATCTGTTGATTCAATTTGCCTTCAATTTGCTTCCTCACTTCTTGTCATCAAATTTTCTTCACAATCTTGACCTTTCTCTAAAAAAGACCTCTTTGTGTTCAATTGGAGCCTGATTAACTCATCACAGAAAAAAAAATTCCCAGTGCTAGAAGTACTTTAAAAATAGTAGAATCTGCTTTGCTTATTTTACAGATGAGAAAACCAAGCTGCACGTAAATCAAATTATGTCAGCAAAGATGCAGGGTCACACTAGTTGTGAATAGCAGAGGTAGAATTAGAATTTTGGACCGTTTTCACCATCTTGCTGGGGTTGAGTGTTTTAGATTATCCAAATGTTGCCTAGGAAAACTGAGAGCAGGCCTTAAAGAAATGTAGCAAAAAAAGGAAAAACTACAAAAAACAAATTGGATGATCTTAAAGAACCCCACCTGCTTTTTTACCAATCTAAGTCACATTCCCAATAGATACATCACTTTGCTGTATACCTACTCTTAGCCTGCTCCCTGCCCTAACCGTAACTTGCTTTGTAGAGGTCCTAAAATAATGAAGGCTTTAATATCCTATTAGGGAAAACCACTGCAAAGCCTGTAAAGAGACCTCTGTACATTTCAGACCTTTTCACAAGTATCCACCTTCATATATAGGGGAGAGTCTTCAGAATGTGAAGAAAGGAGAAAAAAAAAAGTCGGACAACTCCTGTGATAGCTACACCAGTGTAGTGCCTGTTTCCAGAGTGACTATGGAGATGCCTGTGGATTAAGTGCATGCTATCTTAAGGCCCAAAGGATCATTGTTCATTTGGTTTTATGTCTAATGGTTACTGGTCATACCACATACACCTAGACTTTGTACACTCAATATTTAACTAAGAATTATTACCAGTATGTAAAGAGTACAGAAGTACCTTTCATAAAGGGAAGAGTAGAAAGAGGAGGGAAATTGTCAGGTTTTTCTGCATTATAATGTTTCAGGACAAGTTTTTTACGGAGGATTTGCAGTTGTCCATGCCTTTAGAAAGAAAGCTGGGCCTTGCAATACATAGACCACAATCAACCATAATCATTTCACCTTTGTTTTTAGGGAAACTCCCCCACAGGGTCTCCTAATAGTTTATGACAAAATGCCATTGTAATGACATTAGAGTCCAAGATAGCCTTCTATGTAGCCATCACTAGTAGAACCTAAAGTGGGCTTTTCATCTGGTCTCACAGATCCCAGCCTGAACATTGTCTCAGGCCATTTGTGAAGATGCTAATTATCCTGCTGCAGAAAAGAACGCTGGTGTCCCAGTGACGGGTTAACTGCATGGCAGGCATCTTTGTCTAAATGATTTGTCTTTGATCAAGATGCCCAACACTTTCCAGCTAAATATTTTCCAAGTGACAATAAAAACTTTTCTCCTTTTAGGCTCAAAATTGGCTTAAATAAATGCAAACGGTGCCAGGTTTATAATTCCTCTGGTGCTATTTCTTCCCTTCTTTTCAGGAACTCAGTGAAAATGAATGGCATTTAGTCAAAGTGCAGTCCTCAGCTACAACAACAAAATTTTAAAATTTCCCAAATATTTGCTTTGAAGAAAATAGTCATTTATTGTCAAAGCATCCAACATACTCAGATAAACTATAAAGTTTAATAAATATTTCCAGGGATAAAAGAAACACATAACTATTCAGACTCCATTTCACTGGCACAAAATTACACTTTGTATTAAAAGGAAATACATATTTACATAATTGATGACATTCTTCATTGAAGTCCATAATCACATCATTACACATGCACTTCCCCCTGGAAACTCAAATTGAATGGCGACTCCTTTTTATTCATTTTGTTTATTTTTGTAAGAACACAAACGATCACCAAGAAATGCAAAGCATCTCACCCTCCTCCTTTATATCTAAAATAAATTTTGCCCTTACATATAATTATTACATCTAAACCGTAAGTGCTTAATAATTTAAGTAGAAACGTATGACAAATGCATCAATATGTTGCAATATATGACATTTTAAAAAATGTACCTTTGTTTTGGGGAAAGTGAAAATGCGTGCATTCAAAAGAAAACTCCCACAAACAACCCACCCAATCAAAAATCCACCATCCTGGGGTGTGTGTGTGTGTGTGTGTGTGTGTGTGTGTGTGTCCCGGGTAAATGTCTCAACGAGGTTCCTGGGAGCGGAGGACATGTGTAGTGTGTGGGGGTGACGTATGTGTCTGTGTGCAGTATTTTGGGGTGCAAGGAAGCTGTGGATGTTCTCGCATGTTTATTCCTGCAGGTGGCTTGACTGTGCGTGCGCGCGCGTGGAAAGCTGGGGTCCTTTCGGAGTCAATTATGCGAGGTCATGTGCCTGGAGAGGTGGTGGCGCTCCCTGAAGGACTCGTTGCAGATGGGGCACTTGAGTTTCTCCTCTCGCCGCCGCTTCACCAAGGGTTCCATCGCATACTCCTTTTTGTGGTGCGACCTCATGTGGTACACCAGGTCGGAGGTCATGCGGAAGGAGGCATTGCACTTGGCGCACCAGTTCTGCGCGGGCAGACACAGCGAGGTGAAGGAGGGCGGCAGCAGCGTGAGCGCCGAGGGCAGCTGCAGCTGCAAGGGCCCGGCGGCTGCAGCCGCAGCAGCGGCTGCAGCGGCAGCGGAGCTCTTGGGCCAGAACGCGGTGGCGTACAGGAAGGGGCTCTGCTTGGGCAGGCCGCCGCCGCCGCTCGACAGGGACCCGCAACCTCCATTCAGGTCCGCGGCCCCCTGGAGCTTCACTGCTAGAGGGTCCGCGGCGGCGGGGTAGAGTCTAGTGGGGCCCACGCCGTCGGCAGGGTGGCACGGCTCCAGCGCGCCCAGCTTCTGGCCCAGCACCAGCGGGGACAGCTGCGAGAAGGAGCGCGCTGGCTGCGAGAAGGCGCTTTTGCGCTCGTCCGACGGGGCGCCCTGGCCCCCGCCCGCGCCGCCTGCAGCTCCGGCGCCCGTGCCGCCGCCACCGCCGGTGCTGCCCGCGCTGCCCAGCTGCTGCACCGAAGTGAAGGCGCTGCCCCTCGCAGGACTGCCGCCCTCGAGCCGGCTAGGCAGCGGGCCCCCGGGCCGCGGGGCCAGTAGCTTCTCGGCGCCCACCGGCGACGGGGCCGCAGGCGTGGAGGAGCCGCCGCCGCCGCCGCCAGAGTCCTGATCCTCGGCGGCAACGCCCCCGCCGTCGGCGGTCCCCTCTTCCTGCAGGCCGGCCGCCCGGGCGGCCTTCTTCACCTCCACGAAGGCGCTGCGCTTCGCCTCGCCCGTCTCGGGGCTGGGCGGCGCGAAGAGGCGGCCGTTCTCTTCCAGGCCGAAGTAGCTGCCCGAGGCTCGGTACTGCTGCGGCGTGCACACCAGATCCTCCTTGGAGGCCGGGAGGGGCCGCTCTGCGAAGCGGCCCCGGCCTCCTACCAGCCCCGCGCCACCGCCGCCCTCCGCCATCTCCTCCGGGAATTTCCTCTTTCCTTTGCCGCCGCCAGTGGCGATGCCGTCGGGACTCAGCTCCGCCTCCTGGTGGCCGCCGCCGCCGCTGCTGCTACCGCTGCTGAGACTCTGTGCTGGGGAGCAGCTGCTGCCTCCCCGGGAGTTTTCCAGCTCCCTGGCCAGGTTGTGGAAGTCGGTGGATGGTTTCGCGCTGCTGCCGCCGGCGGCAGCGGGTGGGTTGCTCTCGGGGGAGGGGGCTGGGTAGTGGTGGAGGGGGCCAGCTTTGCAAAACTTGGGACCCGGGCCTAAAGGCGCCTCCTGCTGCTGCTGCTGCTGCTGCTGCTGCTGCTGCTGCTGGTCTTTGCCACCGCCTCCGCCGCCGCCGCCGCCCCCGTGGTCCTTGGTGCCCACGCCGCCGCCCTGTTCGTCTTGGGGACTTATATCAGCGCTGTGAAGTCTCTTGGGGCAGCGGAAACGCAGATGCGCCACATAGGGGAACTCAAACTGGAAACGTTGGCTGCATTCCAGGCATGTGTAAGGGGACGACCCTGCTTAGTGAGCAAACACCACACGCACGCACACACACACACACACACACACACACACACACGCACACCACATGATTACTCAGCTTCACCTCCAAGCCAGTTTGCCACCATCCCCTTGACAAATCCACCTTCATTTCTCAGGGCCTGAGTGCCTGAGAAAAGAATGACCAACCTGATCTAACTTTCCCCCTGATTTGGGGGGAATACAGCAAACAAGCCAAGTGTCCCCGCTTTATCCTCACCTATCTGTTTAGCTTCATTCCGCACTATATCTCGGAAGCTTCCTGTGAGACACCCAAAGGGAAGAAAGGCGCGCCAGCGGGCTGGGTTAGCCCCGGCCGCTCCCCGCGTCTCTCCCCCGCTAGTGAAGGGCCCACACACCGGTCGCGAGCCAACCTACCATTCATTTTGTTGTGGGATCTAGAGGGGCAGAGCAAGAGTAACTCAGTCAGTTCTTTCCCGTACCAAACTAATAACTCCTCGTCTTTGGCAATCCTGCGGAGAGAGCGGTAGAACAGCTGTCCGTTTTTTATATAGGCTTCAAGGTTCTGCTCTTCCTTATCTCTGGCCGATTGGACCAATCGCAGCCACATGAGACCTTCTGAGGAACCATTTGCTGCTGAGGTGTCTACCTGCGGTTTGAAATAGAAGCAAGAAGACAAGAAGGAGGGGGAGAGGGACCCCATGAAAGAATTGAAATCAGAAGAAGCAAGACCATTTCTTGTTAGTCTTTTCCAAAATTTATCTGAGACCACGCTTCCAAAAATTTGGCCCAAGCTGGACCTGTCATGTTTGTAACCAGTAGGGAAGATAACCATTCTTTGAAACACTGCATCATCATATAGATTATTTAAGTAGCCGTTTTTATATATTGATTGAACACTAAATGAGGGAATTTCTTCTTAGAATTTAGTGTTAACCTCTTGAGAGTTTAATTCTAAGTTATCCCACATTACAAAGATATAGAGAATTTTGCTTGTTTCAGAAATAAAGCAAGCTTAGATCTTAGAAATTATGCTATGGCAATCATGTTCCTAATCTTGGCTTAAACAATTAATAGCTTTTCTTTGTGAAGAACAATAGGAAATGAGAGGCCTTATATCTTCCAATTCAGGCATATGGATTTAATGATGCTTTACTGGCAAAATCATTAACATTTTTATCTAAATACAAACTCTAGGCACTAGCTAATATTACTAAAGAAACTAATATTTAGGGGATGAAGAAGCCTTCTCAAATGGAAGGCAAGTGTACCCAATACTTGTCAAAGAACTTGGAGAAACTAGTTAGTATGCAAATAGCCTCCGCCCAGTGAAATCTCCCAGAGTTCAGGAAGTCGTGTTCATCAGCAGGAAAACCCGGAACTGAAGCATTGATTTAGACATTTCTAACGTTCCAAATCAAATTCATTTATTCCAAAAAAAATCAATTGATAATAATTTGAGTTTAATTTTCCTTTTCGAATTTTTGATGTGTTAAATGGGATTGCTTACATTATTGGCATTTTCCACAGGTAAAACCTATCTCCACTTGTCATTAGAATTATTTTTAGGCCATTTCCAACAGGACGTTACCCTCATACACCTACACAGCTCCAGCGGAGACTTACCCGAAAGATATAAGGTACCGTTCTCTTGTCAGTAGACTTGAGAGCTATGAAAGCTATGCTGTCATATAGGGAAGTATGGCTCAGGACACAGGGACCAAATATAGCATTCTCAGGGATGTCGCAGGTGGTGTAAACGCTGGTAAAAATATCTGTCAGACATTGTTGGACAGCCTTGGCATCTCCATCCCAGATGCCTCGCTGGATGCCCGTATCCTCCATCACTGGAGATAGACACACAGCACAAGAAAGTGAGTTACATTAACGCTTTGACCGCCATTAACCCAGGCAGAACTGTTCAAGTGCTAGGCAGATTTTCCTTACACTTGCCTGATTTTTTGCATAGCTCTTATTTCAAAATTAAAGCAGATTAACATGGAATATTTTAAAGATAAAAACTAAGGGATACTTGTTAAAAGAACTAGAATAGTGAGAGATCTGGAGCTGACTGCTTGAGAGAAAGAAAAGAAGGGGCTAGGAAAGACTAGATCATTTTTTTTTTTTTTTTTTTTTGCATTACCTTGATGTTGGATTGGGTAGGTTTTGGAGCTGAAGTTCAAGGCATAATAATACATTTTTTCTTCTTCTTCTTTTTTTTAAACCAGCCTATAGACCTTCCTTTCTGAAAGAAACTTCTAACCCTTGGGGGAAAGTGCCTCTAGGTCTATGTATTGAACTGGGTGCCCGGGAGCTGATTTTTTTCTTTTCTTCCAAAGAGGGGAGTAGCATTAGTGAGCAGGCGGAGACAGCGGAGCATGGCGAATGGATTTCAAGTGGAGTGTCAGGGCCACTAATTCTGTGTCAGCTAACCTTTCTCTGCAGCCTACAAGAAGGGACGTATGTCTACTCATTACCATAATCCAACACTGTTCCTCTGAGGCTTTAATTAAAAGCAGCAAGCAGAGGTAATTTTTTTTTTTTTTCTGGGCATGCTTATTTATGGATGAGAGTGAAACCGTGTTACCTTGTTATACAAGGGGGTGGATTGAATCACATGTGGCTCATGAAGTAAGCAGGTACAGGACAGGCCTAAAATGTCCCCAGTCTGAAATACTATGTGTAATGACTGGTGAATTGTCACTCCCCCTACCCCATACGACCCTGTTTGGGCAAGAGTGGGCAGCCCTGCTTGAGCACTCCTCAGTGAGCTCTCCAGCTGTTTAATCCACAGCAATTTAGAAAGTAATGCCCCAATGGAGGGTTCTCTATTAAGCTGTCATAAAGGGACATTTTCCTTCCTCTGGACACCTTGTACAAGACTTATCAGTAAAAAAACAAAACAGGTATTTAAATTTTTAAACTAGCTTTGAACTAGGTACATTGCTTAGTATTTCAGACTAATCAAAAGAGTCCTCCAAGTTTGTTGTTCCTTAATAATGCCATGATTGGCAATTATTTATGTTTCTTTTTATAGTTAAAGTAGCAGGAAAGCATAGATCTAATTGTTTTCTTGCAAAGCTGTTCATTGTGGAAGAATATCAGTGACTTGTATTTTTGTTTTAATTTCTATTAACCAATTAACCTTACACGTGTGATTACAAGGCAGTGCTTTTTTTTTTCCCCCATTCCAGCCAACATAGCCTAAAACTTTGGTTAGTCTCATTTTCCATTCATCCTCTTGCATCCCCCAAATGTCAAGTGTTGGGCTGTATCTCCCAGGCAGCAGAAATAAGGGAAAATATCAATAAAGTAGAAACTTTCTCATGCTACATCATCTATCCCTGGACATTTTTACCCCACACAAGGTAGACATCCTGATTTTTCATTTCAAGTTAAAATACATTTAAAAAAAAAAAAAAAACCCATACCCTCTCAACCCCTTTTCAACGGACTCCTATTCTCTTCTTTTCAATTTTCTTCAATTCAGCGTTTTATGCCCCAATTTCTCTCTTCCTTTTAAAAATCTCTTTCACACAAGCGATTCATTGTGCCGGGAGGTCGCCCTGTCACTTCGGGCAACAGCAGGGACACAGTCATTAAAATGCAGTTCTACCTAACAATACGGTGAAAAGGTCCTCACTACGCCGCGCTAATAGCTGTCGGAGTCGCGGCGCCAGCCACCCAAGCCTCAAGCCCATCACAATAACCGCTGGGCAACAGCCTGGGAGCGCCCGCCCGCCTGCGGTCGCCTTTGCCACCCAACCTTTCACAGCTCTGTGCCCCGCTGTAAGCCGAGGTTCTTAACCGCCTGCCCTGAGAATCCGCCCCAGAGCCGGCGGGACTCGCCGAAAGCCAGTCGCCGCTGCCAGCCGCTAGCCCTTCCCTCTAGGCAGGCATTGTCTAGCGGCCGCGCGCTCCCCAGTCCCTGGCTTCTCCGGCAAAGCGCTCCCTACCCGCTCCTCCTTTTGTACAATATTATTGGCAGTAGAGAGCCCCTCAACAATTATTTTTCTCTCTCTTCTGGATAATAAGGAGACGGGAGACAAAATTTTCTACTCTTTCCACCAAACTGCCTTCCTCCCATCCCCCTCCCACATCAATGCAAATAGACTTACCAGGAATAAGGTCAGTATAGAATCTCCCAAATAAGGCCACCTGGAACCGGGAAGATGCGCAATACAGTGTTTGTTTTTGCCTATTGTATCAGTGTATTTCCATGTCAAGAGGTATTGGTGTTGCCGTCTTTTAGGCTCTTCCTAAAGAGGTAAGAGAGAGATAGAGAGATGGGGAGAAATAGATTGGGGGGTGGAGGGAAGAAGGGAGGGGAGAGAGAGCGTGTGTGTGTGTTGAGAGAGAGAGAGTGAGAGAGAGAGAGAGAGAGAGAGAGAGAAACGGAGAGAGTTGTACAGATGGACCCGATGCAGTGACTGACTGGCACGCAGACACACACTTTTTGTTTGCTGCACATAATCTGCCCAATGACGCGTGACAGCCCACGTTCCCTCCCTTTAACTCTTTGCTGGGCCAGGCGCTCCCTCCGGCGCCGCCTGCCTCGCAGCTTTTTCCCCTGGCCCGCCCGCGCCCCGCAGATCCTGAGCGCCTACCCCGGGTGGCAACGCCTGTTAGAGAGCGTACCGGCACGCCTTCTCCTAAAATTCGGGCCCTCTGGGACTGCTAGGAGGGGAAAATCGTTTCAGGATTGCACAGGAAGGTACCAAAAGGATTGGAGATGGCCTTTCCCTGTTTCACTAGGCACTTGGAGAAGCTATGGCAGAGAGCTGGACACCCAGCGCGCGCGGACCCCGGGCGTATTTCCCCGGGAGTCCGAGTTCCGTGAAAGACAAAGGGGTGCGGTTGGCCCCAGGGATTCTCTAGCTAGTTGCCTGGGGGTGATAAACGGGCGCCGGCTCTACAAGAGCGCCAACACTACCAAGCTTCCCCCTGCAAAATTCAGAAAGGATGCGCTTTGGTGAGAACTTGCCTCAGCCTTCCCATAACTCGGGAGATGAGGTTGGAGTGCAGGCCCCAGAAGGGGACATAAAGGTACCTCCTAGTCCCAGGACACTGGTATGTGGGCGGAGGTAGGGTGGAGAGGTTGGTGGGAAGAGCGCAGGTTACTGGGCTCAAACAGTTGCTGGGTTTTTTTTTGCCCTCGGCTTGGTGCATTCTGCGCAGTCCCGGAGGGGGTCCCATAATGGGTGCTGTTGGCACTCTGAGACCTTGGGTTTGCGGGGCAAGGGTGATTGAAAGTAAAAATGATTACCAAGATGGGCTCCGGAAAGCTTTTCACATCTAGCGGGTGGAGGAGGAGGAGATGGAGTTCTCCAGGCTGTCTCGGGAGCCTCGTTTGTGCGCTAAGCCACTTAGAGGCGCTGACTTACCCCTTTAGTGCAGCAGCTGATGCTAATGACTTGAGGTATTTAACAGCCTGCAAGTTGAGTCTTCCACAGGGGCTGCAACACCATTTCGCTGGGTGATCTCGGGCTTCTTTTTCACAGTTCAATTCTCTACTCCTAAGGGAAGAAAGGCCTTTCAGTGGTATAGACAGTCCCTCAACTCCACCCACATACCACTACTTTGAAGTGGGCAATCTTTCAGCAATAGGATAAATCGGATTGTGTAGCGGGCTAAAGTGGAGGAGGCAGAACCACAACTTAAGGAGACAGCCTCGTTGCTGCTGCTGTTGTTGTTTTTCCTAGTTTTGAAATAATGTATTTGGGGAGTTGTCAAAGAGCAGCTTACCATGTTAGCTGATCCTCTCCCAGCTTTGAGACCCTTCTCTGGAACACAGAGGGGCACTGAGGCATTAATAGCCTGGTGACTGCAGTCCCAGGAGGCCAGGGGAGGATTTTGCTGAGGAGAAACAAGTAAGTACAAGGACTGTCCCAGGAAGTTCATTTTCTTCCTTGGGCTCTCTCTCTCTCCTCCCCCCGCCCCGTGTGTGTGTGTGTGTGTGTGTGTGTGTGTGTGTGTGTGTGTGTGTGTTTCTTTTTCTTTTCTGGTCAGTACCCAATGCAAGTTCCGAATCGCTGCCTAGGACAAAGCTGAAATTCACAGAAGAGAGGGCTGCAATATCCCCATACATTGAAAGAAAGTGGAGAATCCCTTAGTTTTCAGGTTAGCTACTGACTTTTCAAAGAAAGCTTCTTGAAGTGCAGTTTTCTTTAATCTTAATATATCATCTCTCTTATGCAAGTATGTGCAGTTTTATGTACTTTCGCTGAGGATGACTCCTAATGACCAAGGCTCAGTGCAATGAGGGCTCTCTCACATGTCTGTATATAGGAATCAGGTGTTGTGCTGAGCTTCCAATTGTCTTATGACTGATTGCTCCATTGAATACTAGATTCATTTCTCTCTCTCCCTCTCTCTCCACACACACTCTCTCTCTCTCTCTCTCACACACACACACACATACACACACAAAGCATGGACACATTGCCCCCTAATACTTCTTTAAAGAATGGGTGGAAGATTTAGAAATGTCAAAATCATGTCTCAAACATCTGGAAAATAAACCTCAGGATTGAAGATAGTGGCCAGAAACTTAAGTGAATTCAACGTAGAAGAAAGAAGAAAAATAAAGGACAGAAGAGGCATGGTTATAAACTGCTGCAAGTCAAGACAGAAAAGTAGCCATGAGAGAGTCATGTGGTCCCTTAGAAACTACAGACTGATATATGCAAAGTGGTGTGTGGGGAGCAGTGTTTAAGAACATAATTTCAGTAATCTGTTGAACAGAACACTCCTTAGTGCTTTCTTTTGGTGTTATTTAGAGAACTGGAAGTTTATCTTTCAGGAAAAGTCATCTGTCCATGCACATCATTAAAAATTTATCTTATATATTGTAAATATATAAGCCTCTACTCCAGAATATGGACATTTAGAAAATAAAATCTAAATGGAAGGCATTTTTCTTGTGCCTGGCCTTTCTCTTATTGAATATAGAGACCATTTAAACTATGTTTCTTTTGAGGTACTAAAACCTTGACTCCAGCTTGTATAAAACAATGTTTTTGGTACTTAAGTTGAGGGTTGAAGAGCTTGACCTTTTAAATCTCAAGCTAGAAAATAATGACAATTTTATACATTTGAGAGGGGAGCAATTTATTGAGAATCTGGCCAGCAGATGCTTCCTTTCAGTTTCACTTTCTTGCCCTCTAGTTAATTTTTTCCTTACTGCTTTCAGGTAAAGATCCTTAAATATAAGAATTTCTCACGTTTTATGAATCTGACCTACTCTTTTTATTATGCGGTAGATGACTGACATAACAAAACAATATAGGTAAGATTAAGTTGAAATTCCTACTTGGTAAGTTTTCCAGTAATTTAAGTGGTACACATTTTGCTTGGTAATACAAATGTCCTAAATGACAATCATTAATAGGGGATAAAGAAAATCTGCAAATTACTTTTATTTCTGTAGAAATTTATGGGCTAAAATGGTACATAAACTACTTGGAAATCACTCTGCATTAATACTTACTGGAATTCGCTGATACTAAATGAAGGGTTGAGGCATTTATTCAGCCTCAGACAGTACTATAAAAATGTACCTAGTCAATAGCTTTATGTAATTCACACGGAACAATGGGTTTATGCATATATTTGGAGCTCTATTCCCTAGGATTTTATTTCCAATTAAGTGATTAGAAGGATGACAATGAAGAGTTGGTATGCTCACCTTGTTCCACTCTAGCAAGGCTCTTTGCTGTCCTGGCAAAAATACACATGTAGGAAACTGTAGTGTTGTTTTGGAAGAGAAGGCTAGAGAGAGGTTGATAAATGATACCCAAGGTGGTGCCTTTTATGACCTAAGTGAGAGGGTGGAGAAAGGGTGAGAAAGGGAAATTTAATTCTTAGTATTAGAATGGGAACACCCTTTCTCTTCCCAGGGTTGAAAAATGAAGCCCAAAATATTTCAACTTCTGTGATAAGAGGCAGGTAACATTTCCAATAATAATTTAAGTGAAGATTATTATCCTATGAGAATGGAAACATACTAATTTTCTTTTTCTATACCTTTCTAGGTCCTGGCTTACCCACCTCTAACCCTACTGCCAAAACACTACACCAGCAAAGGCTTCATTGTCAAGAGCATGGCAATTCATGGTGAAAGGAAAAAAAAAAAAAAAAAAAAAAAAAAAAAAAAAACCCATACACTGGAAAATAAGAGGATGGCAATGGAGCAGACAGTGGCAGCTCCTTCCTAAGCTTATTAATTTCCCACATGGAGGCCTCAGGAAGGGGCTGTGGAGGCTGAGGGAGGCAGAGAGTAGTTCTTCAAGGAGGAGTATTGCATTACCTAGCCTCACCATTCAGAATAAGGAACTTTTTAAGGGATAAACTTGATTGACTACTTGTACATGAAAGAGAGACAGAAATGATGGGCTGGCCAACTAAGAAAAACACCAGGCCTGTGCCAAAAATGTTGTTCAGAGGTTGTTGACTCTTTTTCTACCATTTTGCCTTTATCAAGAGAATGATACGTGGTGGGGTTTTTAAAAAGAAACACAGAGGGGTTTGCTTGTTTGTTTGTTTTACATCTTGGTGAGTCAAGAAGAGGCCTGCTTGCTGATTTGGATAAAGAATGACCTGAGGGAGTTGCGTGTGGGGAGGGGTGCTTGTTTTTTATAAGTATACATTGCAATCTCCATTTGGGTCTCTTCCTCACCCTAAGTATTGTAGTTGGTTCACTGGGTATTACAGGAGCAAATGTTTTCCAGCCTGGCCCTGGGAAAGCCAGAGACTCAGAGTTGGGTAATTTTGTAACCTGTGAGGAAGGACTTCAGGCTCCCAACTGTAGGGGTCATTATTCCTGACTCACATTTATCTCTCGTGGGCTTTTCCTCCTAAATGGTCCTGCTTTTAATGCTGCTGCTCCTGTAGCTGCCACTACCACTACTATCATGACGATAGTTATCTACCTTTCTCAAGTTTAAAATTTTCTCTCTGAGCATTCCCAAGTTTTACTTACACTTCTGTTGCAGTTCAGCTGAGAATGGGATACTCTTTGAAAGCTATCTGTTATCTTCCTCTCCTGGATCTGGGTTGTAGTCAACTGGCTTAATAGCCTCTGAGTATGACTTTTAGGGGGGTTAGCAAACCGAAGTGATATTGGAGGCAACTACCAACAGGTATGAAATCAGTGCCTCATACTCATCTATGTGAGTGTGACCTCTGAACCAAATCCAATATCCAATATTTTGACCCCCTGGATTCTCCCAACTTTTGTAATCCTCCCGAGATCAGTGTGTAAATATCTGGCAAGAAAAGGCCTGGATTTTTGTCAAATCTGTAGGTTCCAAAGTCCCTCCTAGACTCAGACATCACAGACCAACTTTATACCTGAGCAGAAATTGTCATCTATGTGTGTATGGGTATGGGTGTGTGTTTAAGGTTGGGATGAATGTTGTCAAAGGTAGCAATTAAAAATAAGTTTTAGGACTGTCATTTTCCTTGAATGCTTGTTCATTAAGCATCCAGTGCTCTTTGTTGAATGTTTTCATGTAAGATGGTTTTGAGAAAATAGTTTGTGTGAAGTCATACAGTACAGCGATTGGTCCCAAGGGAGCAAATTGAATAGAGTTATAAAGCTTTGAATGCATCTCAGTGTGAGGGGGGTTGCTGATTGTAGCCGAATCTCCATCAGCCACTCTGAACGTCCTTACCCTCTGGGTCAGACTTTTTAGACAGACTCGGGATCAGGGTATGTCTAGCAGTCTCAAATTTGTGTCCAGCAGTCTCAAATGAGATTTTGAAAAGTCTAACTCTAGGCCTTGGGAATGTGACAACATTGAGAGGCTCTACATCAAATTTCTTTACACAGCCAGGAGAATGGACGTTATCCCAAGATTCAGTACCTGTGTGCCACCCCTTTTCCTCTCTGTTTCAGGTAGTACGTAATCCCTGAGTTAAATAAAGAAGCAACAATAGACACACAGCATATATATCCTGAGCAGGCTACACCCCTTGGCATCCAGTCCCAGTTAGCTTTCTGAGGTGTGGACTGTGAGAATTTGGGCTGCTGGGGAAAAAGAAGCAAAAGGCTTGGCTTTTCTGGGAAAGTGGTCTAAGCAGGGGGCACAAATGTCCAGTACTTGAAATACACCTATGGTACACATTCTGGAGGCCCGAAGAGAGAGACATTTCATTTTCTCAAGGAAAAGAGAAGTGAGATAAAGAAAGTAAAAACAAAGGAAGGAAGGAGGAGACAGAGAAAGGATTTGAGAAGTAGATACCAGTTAGGAACTACACAGTGATGATTCACATTGCATTGAAGAGTCTTGGAAATGTGGTTCAATTTCTTTACAAATTATGCTCCCAAACTGCTCCCTTGCTCATATTGCCAATGGAATGCTTTGAGTAAAATCTATCCTTCATGATTTAAATTCAAATGAATCCCCGGCATTCTATGATTTAATCCAGGGGTGTTAATTTAGCATGAATGAGGGATGTCTCCCTAAACATTACATGAAAAGCTGTTAGTTTTCAGAAGACTTTCAAAAACACTCAAAAGCTACCAATGTAAGTCTTTCCTCACTGCTAATACTTGGAAATGTAGTCTCCTAAAAAGAAATACAAAGATCAACATGTCACAAATGATAGCAACGTCATGACTACTACAAACACCTGTGGACTTACATTATAAAGTGGAGGAAAGAATAGGCAAGGATTGTAACATAGTTGTTCTCTTGAACTTGCTGAGTGAAAAGCTGCTTCCCAGGCTGATTTGATAGTATCTGTAATGCAATATAGTAACCATGATATCACTCATAATCTCCTTTTAAGGAAGTTTAAAGGAAAACTCATATTTTTAAAAGAAATAATATCCAGAATTGCTAAATAAAACACTCGTAAATTCTTAAGATCAAACATATTAAATATAATGACCTGGATGTTGAGATTTGCTAGGCCTAGAATTTAACATAGGCCTGAACAACTTTATACCTGAGCAGAAATTGTCCTCTATGTGTGTATGGGTGTGGGTGTGTGTTTAAGGTGGGGGTGAACATTGTCAAAGGTAGCAATTAAAAATAAGTTTTAGGACTGTCATTTTCCTTGAATGCGTGTCCACTAAGCATCCAGTGCTCTTTGTTGAATGTTTTCATGTAAGATGGTTTTGAGAAAATAGTTTGTGTGAAGTCATACAGGACAGCAATTGGTCCCAAGGGAGCAAACTGAATAGAGTTATAAAGAATATATTTCCTGAGTATAATATTACTGTCTAATGCCTTGTGTATGATCAGTATGTCTAATACCTTGTGTATGATTTTGTGTGTGATCAGCTGTCCCACAGCATTATCTACATTCTAGAGTCAGTTTACTGAAGCCCTAACAGGTATATTCCAGGTAAGTGGGGTTCCCCTGAACTTGTGAAAATATCCTCTAGAAACCTAATGCCAATGCACTGAATACAGCGAGTTTCATTTCTTGCCTGGGGGACTGAATTAGCTGCTCATCCTCAAGGCCCTACACAGCTCAGTCTGAGTCCTAAGTTTGGCCAGCAAGATAAGGCACAGAAGTGTCTGCTAGACAAGGACAATCACTGATGTCTAGATTGTGCGGTGCCCATGTCTCAGTAAAAGGTGCAGAGACAAAAGTAAGAGTCCAGAGAAGGCCAAATGACAGACTTCAATGTGGGCAAACCAGGTTTCCCTGGGAGACATTCAGGGAGGGCAACGCCCCCACAGTATCAGGAAACGCAGACTCGGATCACACCGTTTGACTTGATTCACCCAAGAGTGCAGAGCCCTGACATGGGAGGCGACTGGGGCAGAACAAAACAAGCCATCGTCTGCCCGGTGGCGCCCTTATAGACGCACAGTGCACAAACCGTGAACTTGGGGCAGTGTGGGGCCAAGCGGCGCTCTTGGTACGCTCCAGATGCGCCCTGGGCGAAGCAGAGACAACGTGCAGTTCCCAAGGGCCCGCCACATTTCCCAAGTTCTTTAGCCTCCCATCGGGAATTAGTGCCATCATTTGCTTCCCTTTAGGTAACCACTTTATCTGCGGAAAGGCGTCCAAAGGGCGGGGCCTGCGGGAACCTAGCCCTCTTTCCACCTCTCTCTCTACCTGCCTCTGTTCACGACCTCGACCAGCTGGTCGCCTGATCTTGTCTCGCGGGGCACGAGCCTGTGTTTCCATTTCTTACTAGCTGGGCTGCCAGAGACCTTGCTCAGCCTCGGTTTTCCTCCGGTTGAACTAAAGCTGCCAAGAGCTGCCTCCCGGATCGCAGTGAGGACTCTAAGGGAACGAGGGCGAGCGCGCTTTGGAAAGCCAGTTGCTGAGCAGATGGTAAGGGATCACTTCCAAGAGTCAGGGCTAGTTTCATTTCAGTCTTGGACACGAGGTGGTCTCAATGCCTTCATTAATGAACATTCTCCTTAGAAGTCTGGAAAACTGACCCAAGAAGAAGGACCAACAATTGAGTGTCGGGCAAGCCCACAACTCCATAGGGGAACCAGGGCTGCATGGGTTCAAATCCTAGCCCCCTAGAGGTAATTTAACCTGTCTGTACTTCAGTCCTTCATCTGTGAACTGTGGGCAGTTAAGGGACACTTTTCATAAATTAGGGCTGAGTGGATACTCAGCAAGCATAGAACAACGCTTGGTACATACTAAATACCCATTTCAGGGCTGCCTATTGTGACTAACACTGCCTTTCCTTCCTCATTAGAAAACTGGGAACTGTATTGTGCACCCACTTTCCAAGTGACCCAGCGAGGGCTGAGGATTTCCCGAAGTTTCTAGGGAGAAACGGAAGGAAAGGGAGTCATCCCTTTCCTCCTTCCCAGCCCGCACCGCGCACACCCCCACCCCCACCCCTGGTTTAATGGAAGAGCAATCAGTTTGCTGAGGAAGGCCTGCCTGGTAGATTGAGATTTGACCTCTATCCTCCCATGCCCATCTTGCGAGTTGCTTCTTTAAGCCTGGTAGCGCCAAGGGTCAGGATCGCTGTGCCACGTTAGAAACGCAGGTAAGTCAGGGCTGTCAAAGGCTGATCCGGAAGACGCCGTGGGTTAAGAAGCTTATGAACACGTTGATGGTAAACTCTAGCGCCGCGGCCAAAAGCCGAGGTCTGGGGGTGTACAGAGAAACCTGGGGGATCAGGCCTCCCGCGCTGACCAGGGCTCTGGGCCTCTGAGAGCGCAAGCGACCTCCCCTCTCCCGGGAAGCTCTGTGGCTCAGATGCCGACAAGGCGGATGGCCCCAGCCGTCCCCTACACACCCAAGTCCCGGAGCTCGGCAGGACGAGGTTAACTGGTGACCAGAGGCCGCAGCTACACCATTGGCACTGGAGCTTCGTGCAGGGCAGGTTCTCCCCGTGGCTGCCTTCGCTCCTTGTCCCAACGTCCTCACGCGGGCTTCGAGCGGAGCACTGTGGGCCGCACGACAGACGGGGCTGCCTGTCTCGGGGTGCCCAGCGGAGCCTCCCTCCCCTAACCCACGCCGCTTTTGCGCACGCGCAGCCCGAGCTGGTGCTTTGCGTTTGTCCCAGCCCACCGTCTCACGTTACAAGAAACTTCCCGCCCAGTCTAGGACTGGGGATCAGGTAACAGCGGTCAATTGTGGGTTTCCAGTTGCTCTTCCTTCCGAAGGATCCAAGAGTCAGTGGTTAAGAGTTTGATATTTGGGGTTTTGAACACTCAGGTCTGAACCCCAGGTCTGTAATCTCTTACCTGTCTGTTTGCGCAAATCACTTGTTGTAAAATAGTAAAGACAACATTTATTTATAGGGTGGCTTTGACTATTGCCGGTCAAGCCTGGGTTCAGATTCCAGCTAGGCCACCTGCTTGAGTTAGCATCTCTATGCTTTTGTTTCCTGTAAAGCAGGGGGATCTGTGAAATCCTGGTATTATAATACTTAACATCAGTAACGTAATACTTAAAGGGTCAGCATAAGAATTAAGTGTGATGAGGCTGGCAGAGCATTCAGCCTAGCACAGAAGAAATGCCCCAAGTTTACAGCATCTCATTGTCTTCTGCTTTGGAATGCTGAGTAAAAAGAATTTTTAAAATATCAGCTCTCTCCTCCCACTATTTTTCCTCTTTGGAGAGAAACAAGACGCAAAGATGCTTGCCAGAATGTGGGGTGGTAGTGCCTGGAGAGTTGGAAGGAAGTACCTTGTGGTAGAAAGTTATGTGACCCGTGTGAAAGCTGAATGCTGTCCTCCTGGCCTTTTTCATTACCTTCTCTTGGTGCCAGGCTGCCAGTAGGCATTTAGGGCTCTATATGTTAGAAGCATTTCTGTGTGACTTTATGTTATAGATCTCAGGAAAGGGGGTGTGACACTACTCTACAAAAACGGACTCTGAGGACAGGAGGAGCAGAAGGATGCATCACCCTGCATATAGAGAAGGGGCACAACCTAGCAAGAGACCCAGAGCAAACCTGACTCAAGAGAAGTTAGAGAAGTAAAACTCAGGGAAAGGGAAGAAAAGAGAAACGATATGGACTATATTGTGGTGAATTAGGCCTCCAGTATAGGGTTGGACTCTGTATATCCCTCAAACATTGAAAATCCAATTTGGAGCCCCAAACCCTAAATTCACAGGCATCCCCTAATTATCTTCACAGCTCGGACTCTTTCAAAGTAGAGAAGCACACCTGCATCACCAAATGCCGCATCATTTCCCCTCTCCTTCAATATCAGTATCCTCCCCTGACTTCAAATGGGAGCTCTTCACATTCTTTTCTGTTCTTCATCGATAATAAAATAATGAACAATGATATTTTACCCATCAACTAAGAGAACATCCAAGAAAACATGACCTGAAACAGCATTCGAGAAGATATTTCTCTGCTTTTTTTCCCCCCTGAGGGCAGAGAACGCTGATACAGCAACAACCTGGAGTATTTCGTAAACTTCTGGCTCTTAATCCACTATCCTAACGAAAAGGGGCTGTCAGCAAAAAGGAGAATAAGATAAAACCAATTCCTCAGTGTCTGACCCCCAGGGGGGGGGGGGGGGGCGCAAAGGAGACACTGCTGAGAAGGAGCCACAACTTGAAAAAAGACTGATTTTTCCTGGCCATAAATCTCATGCCTTGTTCCTCTGCCGAACGAAGCATGATAAAGTCCTTTTCCATAAAGTATTCAGTATTAGAGCCACAAAGCTCCCGCAGTCAGTAGCCATCTGCTTCTACCATAACTGCTGCTTCCGAAGCAGGGAAAGCAGCAGCAGAGAAAGGGCACCACTGTTAGGCTGCTGGACAAATGAGGGGCCTGAATAGCTTGGTTTTCCTTGTGTATCTGTATCTATAGAGACAGGAGAAGAAAGGCCGCATTATATTGATGCAACAATTGTAAAACAAAACACGGAAGAGGCATCTAAAGGGCAATATCGCATGCATCAGGGGTCCCCAGATAAAAGGGGCACTAACAGATTTATAGAAACCTTTAATTGGTTTTCAATTGAAAGCTAAAGAGGCCAGGGCGAAGCTGTGAAGATTGGCAAAGTGCTCTCCTTCAGCCCTCTGGAGGAGTGATCTATTTCAAGAAGGGAAAAAAGAGGAGACCCTACCCATCTACCTAGAGCTGCTGTTTCTTCAAGGACAGGGAGCAACTCCGTGTGAGCAACTTTCCTATTTGGCCAGGGAGTTAACTGATCTGATCTTGACAATTTCTCTTCTCTCTCTCACTCTCTCCCCTCTTTCTTCCTCCCTCCCTTGTTTCCTCCCTTCTTTCTTCCTTCTTTCAGGCCAGTAGGTAAGTGAAAAGAGGAAGGAAATGATGCAAAAGTAAATCTAACATTTCAGCTCTGAAAAAAAATAGACTCCTAACAAGGCCCAGATTTTAAACCTGTTTACCAGCTAGTAGGGAGGCCTCTCAAAGAAACAGGAGTCTGACCCTTATCCTGCCCTATTCTTCCTTTCTCCTTTTCTATACGAAACGGGAAAAGCTAAGCGTCATAGGAGTATCTCCACTTAGTGCAGTGAGAAGTTTTTCCTTGTACCCACCGGCTTTATTTCAGAGTGGATCTCTCCACTCAGCCAGTACCGCGCGTCTTTTCCTTAACCCCTTCCTGAGCAGCCAGTGGCAGCGACGGTGGCCCCCGCCCGCTTCGGTGGACAGTGCCCACCCAGGCAGGAGCCTCGGACGTCCGTCCGTCTGTTCCTAAAGCTAATTTATTGGCCCGACCCTCCATTATCCTTTTCGGCTTCCTAATTAATCAACGGTAAAAGGCAATGACGCAAATTACGATTATGAGGGAACTGGAAGACAGTTTTGAATAAAATGGGAGAAGAGAGATATGATTAATTGAACTACATGATAGTGAAATCTCAAGTGCAAGAAACAGGCCCCAAGGGATCAAACTCTGAACTCATCCGTGTTGTAGGTGAGCCCCTCCGGTTGTCCTAGAGCCCTCGCAAGGGGACAGCCCCCAAATTAAGTCACATGGATCCGAAGGCTTCAGAAGAGACAGAACTGGGTTCCCACCCCAGCTCCCAACCACACTCTGCACCTGAGGCCCAGATACCCCTTCCTCCAACCCCCATCACTCGCTTTGCTGCCTCCCCTGTTGAATTTCCGGACTCCTGGACAGCGAGTCCACTCCACTTCAGGACCGTACTTTTATTGAAGTGCACCCTATTATTTCGCTAATGAGCCGCAGATCTCCTCACAGTTTCCCTCCTGTCCTTGCACATTCCTCTAGTGAGGCTAACTCTTTGTGAAATTACAGGAAAACAAGTCTAGTAGGTCGGAGATCGCATTTGCTCCTGTAAGGGATTAATAAAGCTCTTGTCTGATGCTGCTTTTTAGAA
This sequence comes from Sapajus apella, assembly GCF_009761245.1. Classification (NCBI taxonomy): domain Eukaryota; kingdom Metazoa; phylum Chordata; class Mammalia; order Primates; family Cebidae; genus Sapajus; species Sapajus apella. The sequence continues at coordinate 17,651,817 of NW_022436985.1, forward strand.
TTATGTTCGGGATTAAAAGACAGTCTCGACATAAGCACACATTTTGCATCCGCTGGTCGTTGTGATTAATGTTTCCGAGGGGATTTGGGCCGGGAGCTTACGGAAGGTGCTCTCTGGGTCTAAAACCCGACCACCTCTGCGCAGGGGCGAGCGGAGGGTCTGGGGACACTGGGGCACGCGCCGGAGCGCTGGGGGATTAGAGAGGGCATCAGATGGGCGCGGAGATGCCATCCATCTCGGCCTTTCAGCGTCTCTTCCCTCCCCTTCTCCACCCCCGGCGCAACTGCCTCGGAGGAAAACGGTGAAGACTGTACAGGGAGGCTGTCCTTCGGTTTTTGGGGAGAGAGAGAGAGGGAGAGAGAGAGAAAGAGAGAGAGAGAGACTGACTCTCGACTGTCCTGACTTTTTGGTGGGAGAAAGGGGCTCACTGCTTCAGGCAACCGTCTAGCAAGGGACATCCCCAGCTCTGCATTCCAGGGAATCGCTGCCCCAAATGCATAACTCACCACCAAATCAAACAGTCGCCGTGCCCAGTCCCCGGAAAATAATGAGTTCAACCTCTGAGAGCTGCCATTCTCAGGGCTGCTTTCGCCAGCACCCAGGGAGGCACCTACGGAGAGGAGCCCGAACCAGAGCCTGAGCGGGAAACTCGTCCATCCCCTCCACGCTACCTCCGGGCGGGCGACAAACCCTCCCCCAGACAGCGATCAGAAAGGAGAAGGAACAGTACTGGGGGGCAGCGGGGAGGGAAGGAGAAGGAAAAGAAAAGGGGCTGAGAGGAAGACAGAGTGAGGGAAGTGGGGGAGAAAGACAGAGAGGGAGGGAGGGGGAGGAGAGAGAGATGCAAAAAGGAAGCGAGAGAGGAGTACAGTGGAACCGAAGCGGGTCGCGGTGGGCATTACCGCTTTCCAGCGGAAGGGGGCACCTTTGCGGCCGTGGGAGCGATCCTCGGGGCGGGGGCGGGACGCCCGGCAGAGCCAGCCCTGCAGCTCCGGCCCTGGGGTGCTGGCGCCCCCTCCTGGCTGCTGCGCGGCCGCTCCCTGCGTCTCGCGGGTGCGCGGGTCCAGAAACTGTCCCGCCCCCCGCGCCGGGGAAGAAGCGGCAGAGGGGAGGAAGGTCAGAAGAGGGAGCGGGTTCGGTCCGGTGAACGCTCCTCCCTTCCCGCCCCACGCCTGCCCGCGGCTTCCTTACCTGGGGACTGCGGGGCTCCTTCCCCGCGAGCGCAGCTCCTGCGGGCCTCTCGGCGGCTGCGCTCGCACCCCAATCCGAGCCCTCCGAGGAGTCCGCCCGCCTCGCGAAATGGCCCCAGTCTTGCCGCAGCAGCTGGGAGGGAGGGAGCGACCGCCGGCTGCTGCCGGGCGGCGTCTGGGGGCTGCAAGCCGGGCGCAGGGAGCCGCCATCTGGAGCCTCGGCGGCGGGCGGGGGTGGGGGTGCAGGAGAAGGGGCCTGGCGGCTCGGCCCCGGGCTGGCGCGGGGCAGGGCTCTGGCGTGGGAGCGGCGCCCAGTCGCCCCAAGTACTTGCGTGTGTGTCGCGGGAAGGGTGGCGTGGGTGTGTGTGTGAGGGGCACGGCCTCTGGGGAAGAGGGGCGGAGGCCTGCCCTCTTCAAGTCCCGCAGATTACAGGGCAGCCGGTACCCGCAGGTTTAGCGAAAGAGAGGGGACCCTCTTGGCAACCCCCAGCTCCTTCCAGCCATTCTCCCTCCGGGGATGGAGGGCTGGGCGAGGAGAGCCCAAACACTCCTACAGGCGCACGCACCCGCTGTCCGTCAGAAGTGGTTTGCTCATTTCCCTCTCCTCCCACCATGTCCATCCCACTCCAGGAAACATTCTTCCCCAAACGGCACAGAGTTTTGGACGCCTCCACCTTAAGACAGCTACTTCAGCCAGAACGTGGGACAGACTCTAACAGGATATCACCCTTGGGGATAAACACTCTCCAGTTTCCTGTGGACGGTGGAAGAGGAAAGAACAGGAGAAGCTGCCAAAGGGATGGGTTGTGGGAAGCTCATCCTTGCACTTAAGAAGGGAATATTAGGGACGGGGGCGGGGTGGAGGTAGGAGGATGGGAAGTGTAGCTTTTCCTCCCTTTCTTCCTTTCATTTCTGATCCTATTAGTGTTTTTATTTCTTTAATTTTGAAAACTATTTCCCCTTCCTGAATCAGGATGCGGGCAGGGAGGGAACTCAAGGAAATGATGAATACGGAGGAGAGCCAGGAGACAGGGGATTTGTCCTGGACAGGGGATACTCTCCTGCTTCACCACTGTCTCTGAGAGAGATGCCCAGAGCCATAGGTTTTAGCCCAATGTAAAGGGAGCTGAATGGGTGTATGGGCGGTGGCGGGTGGTCTGAACAAGAAATAAAATAAAGGAAAGCCAGATCCACTCCCATCCCAAAGCGTTAAGACACCCTCCCCACCCCCAGCTGTCTTGTGTCCGGCAGAATGGCATTATGTAAAAGATCTGGCATGTCACCCCGTGGCACATCTGGTAGGTGTAGATGGCATTCATTAGCACGGGACTTCTACTCTGCAACATGCCAAAGCTCTGACAGAGATGCCCGCTGCCAATCATTCATTGGCTGCCAATCCCCGAGCGCGGCCGGGCGGGATGGCTTCCTTCCACCCTGGCACCAGGAGTGGAGGAAACAATGTGTTGAGATAGAAGAGATGAAAGTGGAGCTGAGGATGCGAGGCACCCAACAGATGTATCCCATGAGGAGATAACGGTGCTAAGAGTCGTTTAGCAAGAAAGCATATGCATGATCTCAGGAGGCAGGCTTGGGCAGGGGGTCTGCTTGCCTAGGGCTGAGCTGAGGGAAAGGCAGGGGAGCCCTTTTAGAAACCTGAAAGTTGAAGTTGCTTCTCTAAAAACACACAAAGACTAAAACCTCAACCCCCTAAATGTAGGATTCCGTCCCCCACCCCTTCATTTGTCACTTGTATCTCTTTTTGTCTAGAAACGTAACTACCTCTGCAAAGGTCAACTTTTGCAATATTTTTTCTGAGGACCAAGATAAAGAGCACCTTCCTGTTTTAGATGTTGCATCATTCTCACAGACTAGTAATTTAGGGGCTAAGGGAAGGAAGATTGTCAGACTATCTTCAGAACATTTTAAAGTGCAAAGGTCTTATTTCCATTCTTAGCTTTACAGAGGGGATAAAGATGGACAAAGGAAAGCAAGGAAATTATTAACATGGCAAAGGAAGATTAAACACAAAATCCAGGATAGAGATTGCTTCTGAGGTTGTTCTTTTTCTTAGGCTGGGTGGCAGTTAACACAGTATTCAGCGTATTGTTTTTCTTTATGCCATGGCCATAGTTTACATTCCTTTTCTCCATTCACAATTTAATAAAGCAACAACAAAACTCAGGGTTTTGACAGTTTGTGGAACTCAGTGTTTAGGCTGACTTTAGCTTAAGCTCTTTAGGTTATATATATGTTTGTGTGCCTTATATAATTATCATACTCTTTTTGGCATAGGTTATAAAATATTTGGGATATAGACTATGAATTTATTTATGGTTTATATAAAATTGAAACTTTAGCTGGCCATTCCATATATTTATTTGCTAAATCTAGCAACGCTAGACATGTTGGCTTATGGTGACAATATAGCTGCCAGAATTCCAAGCATCAAACCATTGTTTTAAACATGAAGAAAGGAACAGGGGCAAGGAGCTGTGGTTGTTTGCTTTAATCAATGAAATGAATACTTTCACTTTTCATTAGGCAGACCTGAATCACCTGGCCACTCTTTCTGCAAAAAGAGTCAGGGAAAATTAGCCTTTAAAGTTTAAAAAGATAGGGATAAGGGACTGGGAATAGTTGTTGGGCTGCAATCAAGGGTGTCTGACAAAGAAACCAAAGATCAAAGAAGAAATAATGTTAACATCAAACAAGAGTATAGCTTATCAAGCTTTGTCATTGTTTTAAATAAAATTTTCTGTTTTCATTATAGTCACTAAAGGGATACTGTTCTTGAGTTTAGCAGTTTCTTTGTGAATTTTATCAAATATTTCAAAATAAGGGCTTGGTCTTAATATGTTCAGAAGACAGCTGATGTAAAATTTATCTTAAATTTAGATGAAATTAGTATTTGCATTAGTAGTATAATTAGAATGTACTTATAAATTTAAGTGAAACAAAGAAAATGACTCAGTGTTAGAAGGACCAAGAATTGAATTCCCATTCTACAACTCATTGAGTGTGTGACTTCGGGTATTTTATTTATCTAAGTAATATTTCCCCGTTTGTAAAATGGGTTAATGTTGATGCCTTGGAGGGTTATCATGAGGCTTAGATGATACACATAGAAGGTTTTAAAATATGGCAATTCTCAGAGACCCAACAGGAAACAGAATTCAGCCCAAATGAATCATATTAAGAGGTGAGTAGTCTCCCTGTATCTGTGGTTCTGCCTTCTGTAGTTGGAAAATAGGTGAATACAGTATTGATAAGATATTCTGAGAGAGAAAGGAAGGCCACGTTTATATAACTTTTATTATAGTATGTGATGCTTAATACTGAGTTTCAACTTGATTGGATGGAAGGATACAAAGTATTAATCCTGGGTGTGTCTGTGAGGTGTTGCCAAAGGAGATTAACATTTGAGTCAGCGGACTGGGGAAGGCAGAACCACCGTTAATCTGGTGGGTACAATCTAATCAGCTGCCAACAAATATAGAGCAGGCATAAAAACGTGAAAAGGAGACTGGCTGAGCCTCCCAGTCTGCATCTTTCTCTTGTGCTGGATGATTCCTACCCCTGAACATCAGTCTCCAAGTTCTTCAGTTTTGGGACTTGGACTGGCTCTCTGTCAGCTTGTAGACAGCCTATTATGGGACCTTGTGTATGTGTAATTTAATACTTAATAAACTTCCGTACACACACACACACACACACACACACACACACACACACATACACACACATTATATATATATATATGAGAGGCAAGGAGTTTAGTGACTCTATACATAATACCTCTGACCATATCACCATATGTGGAGAACCAAGGAATGTAATGAAGCTGGTTGGTTGCTCCTAAGTTCAGTGGACAAAATGATGAACTTAGGGATTCTGTCTCCTGGGTTCAGAAGCAGATACTGAGCCTCACATCTGCTAAGACTGCACTAAATGAGAGTCTTATCGCCTGTAGAGAAAGAGCTGAAATTGTGAAAACACAGACACAAGCTCTTATCATGCGAGTGGCTGACCTGCAATGAAAGATGCATGCACAGCCTCACCAGCTGTCTACTGTTAAATTGAGTGCATTGATTGGAAAATAATGGGACCCTGCAGCTTAAAACGGGGATGTGTGGGAGGACCCTGATAAAGCTCGGGACACTGAGTTTGTAAACTCTGATGAACCATTTTTTTTTTTCCAGAAGAAACAGCTTCCCCATCCCCAGCAGTGGCAACATCCTTTCCTTAGCCCAGCCCATGAAGCCATCAGCCTTTCCAACTGTGTCTGAGGAGACAGACCTGTGCTGCCTGAGGCAACAGTGATGGCCTCCCAAGGCAGTTGCCGGGCAAGATAATGTTGATTCTCCTCAGGAGCCACCCCCAGCTCTTCTATTTGCTTCTAGACCTATAACTAGACTGAAGTCCTGGCAGGACCCTAGAGGTGAGGTTGAGAGTGTGACCCATGAGGAAGGACTACTACACTCAAAAGAACTGTTTGAGTTCTCTAATTTATATAAACAGAAACCTGGAGAACAGGCATGGACCTTAAGGGTATAGGATAGTGGCGGAAGAAACATGGAGTTGGATCAGGCTAAATTCATTGATTTGGGCTTACTAAGTAGGGACTCTGCATTTAATATTGCAGCTTGGGGACTTTAAAAGGTTCTAATAGTTTATTTGCTTGGTTAGCTGAAATATGGATTAAAAGATAGCCAACTGTGAGCAAGCTGGAAATGCCTGATCTCCCTAGGTTTAATGTAGAGAAAATAATCTAAAGGCTTATGGAGATTGAGATTGTGGAGTAGATTAGTCACTTTAGACCTCCTCATTCCAGCCAGGAGGGTCCAGAAGATATACCCTTGACCAATGCCTGGTGAAATAGACTTGTGAGGGCATTACCTACATCTTTGATGAGCCCAGTAATTGCTCTTGTCTATATGTCAGATCTAATGTGAGAACTGCAGTAACTCAACTACAAAATTTAAATACAATGGGAATAATTGGATCCCACGGTGGCAGGGGCCAAGTGGTGGTGCTCAACTCTCAAAGGCAAGGTGGGCATATCTACTGTAATGGAGAGCAGAGGCAAAGTGTCAATCAGAATAGTCTGACTCATGTAGAGCTCTGAGCTAATCACAGTGTTCCCAGAAGTGAAATTGACAGGAAGCCTACTATGTTCCTACTTAATTTATATAAGGGGAAAACTTCTAGGTCAAATGAACATAAGACTAATTTGAGTTATAAAAACAGAAAATCATGGCCCTTCAATCAATTTCCAGACTTGAGCCAGTTTACTGACACAGAACCCCTTGAATGAAAAGGAGGCCAGGTCATCTTGAAGAAGGACCCCACTGCATTACCAACAATTTATGCAGTGAATCTTTCCTTCATCCTTCCCCAAGGAGACCTCCCGCCTTTTTCCAGGATAACTGTACATTGGGGAAAGGGCAATGATCAGACACAGTTAAATGAGGGGTTTATAGAAGTCAGGAAATTAATGGAGTTTTAGATCAGGTCTGACTTACAATGGGTCCAGTGGGTCCCCAGACTCATACTGTGGTAATTTCCCCAGTGCCAAAATGCATAATTGGCATAAACACACTTAGTAGCCGGCAGAACCCCCACACTGGCTCCCTGACTGGTAGGGTGAGGACTGTTATGGTGGGAAAGGCCAAATGGAAGCCATTAGAGGCTGCCACTACCTAGCAAAGTAGTAAACCAAAAACAATATTGCAACCCTGGAGGGACTGCAGAGATTAGTGCCACCATCAAGGACTTGAAAGACCTGGGGTTGGTGATTCCCACCACATCCCCATTCAACCCTCACATTTGGCCTGTGCAAAAGACAGATGTATCTTGGAGAATGAGAGTGGGTTATTGTAATCTTAACCCAGTGGTGGCTCCAATCGCAGCCGCTGTACCAGATGTGGTTTCATTACTTGAGCAAATTAACACATCTCCTGATACCTGGTTTGCAGCCATTGACTTGGCAAATGCCTTTTTCTCCATTCCTGTCCATAAGGCCCAACAGAAGCAATTTGCCTTCAGCTGGCAAGGCCAGCAATATACCTTTACTGTCTTACCTCGGGGGTATATCAACTCTCCAGCTTTGTGTCACAGTCTCATTTGGAGAGACCTTGACTGCTTTTTGCTTCAACAAGGTATGACACTGATCCACTACATTGACGAAATTATGCTGCTTAGATCCAGTAAGCAAGAAGTAGCAAACACACTGGACTTATTGGTGAGATGTTTGTGTGCCAGAGGATGGGAAATAAATCCGACTAAAATTCAGGGACATTTTACCTCAGTAAAATTTCTAGGGGTCCAGTGGTGTGGGCTCTTTTGAGATATTCCTTTTAAGGTTTAGGATAAGTTGCTGCATTTGGCCCCTCCTACAATCAAGAAAGAGGCACAATGCTTAACGGACCTATTTTGATTTTTGAGGCAACACACTCCTTATTTGGGGGTGTTGCTCCAGCCCATTTATCAAGTGACCTGAAAGGCTTCCAGTTTTGAGTGGGGTCCAGAACAGAAGAAGGCTCTGCAATAGGTCCATACTGCTGTGCAAGCTGCTCTGCCACTTGGGCCACATGACCCAACAGATCCAATGGTGTTTGAGGTGTCAGTGGCAGATAGGGATGCTGTGTGGAGCCTTTGGCAGGCCCCCATAGGTGAATCACAGTGGAGGCCTCTAGGATTTTGGAACAATGCCCTCCCATCTTCTAGAGATAACCACTCTCCTTTTGTGAGACAGCTCTTGGCCTGTTACTGGGCTTTGGTGGAAACTGAATGACTATGGATCATCAAGTCACCTTGTGATCTGAACTGCCTATCATGAAATGGGTGCTTTCTGATCCATCTAGCCACAAAGTGGGTTGTGCACAGCAGCATTCCATCATCAAATGGAAGTGGCACATATCTGATCAGGCTTGAGCCAGTCCTGAAGACACAAGTAAATTACATGGGGATGTGACTCAAATGCCCATGGTCTCCACTCCTGCCACATCTCTTCCCCAGCTTGGAACGATGGCCTCATGGGAAGTTCCCTGTGATCGATGACAGGGGAAGAGAATATTAGGACCTGGTTCACAGATGGTTTTGCACAATATTCAGGCACCACCTGAAAGTGGATAGCTGCAGCACTACAGCCCCTTTCTAGGACATGAAGGACAGCCATGAAGGGATATCTCCCCTGAAGGCAGAACTTCGAGCAGTACACCTGGTTGTGCAGTTTGCATGGAAGGAGAAATGGCCAGATGTGTGATTATATGCTGATTCATGGGCTTTCGCCAATGGTTTGGCTGGATGGTCAGGAACTTGGAAAAATCATGATTGAAAAACTGGTGACAAAGAAATTTGGGAAAGAGGTATGTGAAAAGACCTCTCTGAGTGGTCAAAAACCATGAAGATATTTGTATCCCATGTGAGTGCTCACCAATAGGTTCCTCAGCAGAGAAGGATTTTAATAACCAAGTGGATAGAATTAATTACCTGTTCTGTGGACACTATTCAGCCTCTTTCCCCAGCCACCCCTGTCATGGCCCAGTGGGCCCATGAACAAGGAGACCATGGTGGCAGGGATGGAGGTTACGCATGGATTCAGCAACATGGACTTCCACTCACCAAGGCTGACCTCGCTATGGCCACTGCTGAGTGCCCAGTTTGTCAGCAGCAGAGACCAACACTGAGCCCTCAGTATGGCACCATTCCTCAGGCTGATCAGCCAGCTACCTGGTGGCAGGTTGATTATATTGGACCTCTTTCATCATGGAAAGGGCAGAAGTTTGCCCTCACTGGAACAGACACTTACTCCGGATATGGGTTTGCCTATACTGCATGCAATGCTTCCCCCAAAACTACCATCCATGACCTCATGGAATGCCTTTTTCACCAACATCGTTTCCACTGACCAAGGCATTGCCTCTGACCAAGGCACTCATGTAACAGCTAAAGAAGTGTGACAGTGGGCTCATGTTCATGGAATTCACTGGTCTTAGCGTATTCCCCATCATTCTGAAGCAGCTTGATTGATAGAATAGTGGAATGGCCTTTTGAAGTCACAATTACAATGCTAACTAGGTGACAGTACTTTTCAGGGGTAGGGCAAAGTTCTCCAGAAGGCCATGTATGCTCTGAATCAATGTCCAATATAAGGTATTGTTACTCTCATAGCCATGATTCACAGGTCCAGGAATCAAGGGGTGGAAGTGGAAGTGGCACCACTCACCATCACCTTTAATTGATGCATTAGCAAAAGTTTTGCTTCCTGTTCCCACATCACTTCTGCTGGCCTAGAGGTTTCAGTTCCAGAGGGAGGAACACTGCCACCTGTTCCTTTGTGTTCGTTGTTGTGTTGTGAGACACAACAACAATTCCATTAAACTGGAAGTTAAGATCGCCACTTGGACACTTTAGGGTCCTCCTACCTTTAAGTCAACAGACTGAAAAGGGAGTTACGGTGTTGGCTGGGGTGACTGACCCAGATTATCAAGATGAAATCAGTCTACTACTCCACAACAGAAGGAAAGAATATACATGGAATACAGGAGCTCTATTAGGATGTCTCTTAGTATTACCATGTCCTGTGATTAAGGTTAATGGGAAACTATAACAGCCCAATCCAGGCAGGACTACGTGGTCCAGACCCCTCAGGATGAAGGTTTGGGTCACTCCGCCAGGAAAAAAAACATGACCTGCTGAGGTACTTGCTGAAGGCAAAGGGAATACAGCATGGGTAGTAGGAGAAGGTAGTCATCAATAACAGCTACGACCATGTGACCAGCTGCGGAAACGAGGACCGTAAAACTGTCGTGAGAATTTCCTCCTTCTTTTGTTAAAAAGCATGCTTGTGGATGTATACACTTGTACTAAGGAATTATCTTCATTTTATTTCTTTTTCCTTTATCATGTGACATAAGATTTATTGACTTCATATCAGCATTTAAGTATTGTTAACTTTATATAATCGTATTTGGATGGGAGTGTGTCTGGGAGGGTGTTGCCAAAAGAGATTAACATTTGAGTCAATGGGCTGTGGAAGGCAGATCCACCCTTAATATGGTGGGTACAATCTAATCAGCTGCCAGCAAATATAAAGGAGGCAGAAAAATGTGAAAAGGAGAGACTGGCTAGCCTACATCTGTCTCTCATGCTGAATGCTTCCTGCCCTCTATCATTGGACTCCAAGTTCTTCAGTTTTGAGACTCAGATTGGCTCTCCTTGTTCCTCAGCTTGCAGATGGCTTATTGTGAGACCTAGTGATCATGTGAGATAATCCTTAATAAACTTCCCTTTATACATATATATACATATGTGCATATGTATATATGTATATACATATATGTATACACATATATTTACATATATATATGTGCACGCATGTATGGGGGTACATGGTATATTGTTATACTTGTTCTATTTTGTCTTAGTTATTGTTCATCTCTTGCAGTAACTAATGTATAAATTGTTTTCAGGGTATTTATGTATTAGAGAGAACATAGCATATATAGCATTTGGTAAGATCTGTGATTTTAGGCATCCACTGGTGGTCTTGGAAATAATTGTCCCCTCTCCAGGTGAGGGAATGCTACAAAGATGTGGACCAGGTTGGGAAAAAACAAGAGAGTGAGAGACACAGAAACTAGCATAACCGGAAGCTCTTAGGAGAGGAATTAGTGTTTCCACAGCGTGCTAAGGATCAGAACCTTGGAAGAAGGGCCCAGTGAGAGACACAGAGACACAGGTACTGCCACAGAGGCAATGGTGTAGCTAGGAGAGAACAGGGAAGAAATAGCTCATCTTTTCTCTTCTCACACCCTTCAATGTCATGTCAATGTATTCCAATGGTCAAATCCAACTGGAAACTAACTAACCAGCAAGGTACTGGAGCATGCTAATGAATCTGCATGGGTCAGCCTCTGAGAATACAGAGCCAGGAGAGAAGGCTAGAGAATGGATTTTGGGGAGAAAATGGAGAATAACCATGACACTACTATTATTATTCACAAATAGAATTATCTGAGAATCCTTGCTGAATACATATTTTTCATGCGCAATTTCAACTGGAAGTAAAAACTTAATGGGTTTTGTAAACTTAAGCAACCAAGTTTTTAAATAATCATTTCTCAGAGCCCTTGGGCTGGAAGGTTTCTAATAGCACTTACGAAGGATTTCCAGAAGTCTTGGGAGGCTTTGCAAGCCAAAACCTGAAAGAATTTGAGAGTATGCCTCTATTGACTTCCTTTGGGCATCCCCAGGTCTCTCATCATTTTGTGGTTTCCTGTGTCAGCACCAGTCTTGCTATGCCTGGTTAGTCACTTGCTGATTGTTTTCAAGGAAGCCAGCCAGGCTGCAACAAAGGGTGACTACCTCATAACAAATCAATCATACAGCAGTAGGAACTCCTACTAACTGTTTCCCTTGAAGTCAGAGACTGTGTAGATTTTAGATTGAAGTAACATTTTTCCCTCTCCAACTTTGGCATCCCTGTCTCTTCCTCCTAAACCTGAACTAACCCATAGACAAAATAATGGAAGAGGACAGTGGCGGAGAAGCATGCTGTCTTCCCTGAAGCCTTAGATTAAAATTATACTCAAGGCGGGTATCCATGGCTCATGCCTGCAATCCCAGTGCTTTGGGAGACTGAGCTGGAAGGATAACTTGTGACCAAGAGCTCAGGATCAGCCTGGGCAGCAAAGCAAGTCTGTCTCTACAATAAATAAATAAATAAATAAATAAATAAACAAACAAATGTATCTGATTGTGGTGGAACGTGGCTGTAGTCCCAGCTACTCACGAAGCTGAGGTGGGAGGATTGCATGAGCCTGGGAGTTCAAGGCTGCAGTAATTGAAAATTGTGCCATTGCACTGCAGCTCGGGCAGCAATGCAAGACCCTAACAATAAAAAAAAGAAATTATAGCTAATATCAGAGTCATGAGTATTCACTGTAAACATCAACACAAACAAAAGCCTGACTTCTAAATCTCCTAGAAACCAAGAGTTTGAAAACTTGAGAGGACTGATACAAAGTTGAAAGCCACTGTTTTAATGGAGAGAGATAAAGTTAACTACAGGAAAACTGAAAATTAGGAGTGAAAAGCAAAGATAAGTCTTGTAAGTAACATATATAGCTAAACAATAAATATAAGTGAAATAGATTGACTTCTAGAATGGCAGCGTGGGAAACACTGCTGATCTGCTCCTCAGTGAAACTGGTGAAAATTATGTATAAAGAAACAACCATTTAAATTCTCTGGAAATGTTCCTCAGGGCAAACAGCAAATAAAGAAATATCTATTCAAGAAAATCTATGAAAATCTGGCAAGAAAGGTGAGTCTACGACATTTGAACTGAAACTACTGCTTTCCTGGCCCCTCCCAGCTTCAGTGAGGCAGAGACTCTACTCAAGACTGCTACAGCCAAGAATACGGCTCTCTGTATCCCTAGGTCTCAGCTGCAGGGCTTTTGCTGAAATAGGACATACTTCAGCTTTTTTGGTCCTGCCCCTAGCTTCCTGTTGCTAAGGCTAAGTCTCAGGTGAATACAACTGGGAGGAGGAAGCTTCCTTCTCCCACCCAACCGTTACTTGTAGAAGGGAAGTTCTACTTTGGGTGTGGTGCATTGAGAATGAAACCACCTTTGCAAAAATGATGACAGTGAGAGAAATGTAACCTAGTGGACACTGTCTTGCTTCTAACTTCACAAGCTAGTTGTGTTTGCTCATTCCTGGGTATAGATGGAGTTATCTGTAGAAGAAATTTAGTTTATAGTTTAACTTTGAAGAAGGGATAATAGTCTCTCTGAAAATCTTACCCTCTCTGGGGACTGAAACTACCTTTATAAAACTAATGAAAGGCCACAAGCAAAGGATTATAAGTGGGAAATTCTGCTAAGATGTAAATATAATTTAATGATAACCAGCCACAGTTCCAAAGGTGACAAGATTTGTAAGTTCTCTGTTTACTCCTATAGATAACAGGTCAAACCCCAATATTGGTCTTTGAAGTATTTTTCAGACTTTTGCATTTTGGCAGATCAGTTGATGCCTTCTGTATCTGTGACTCATACCAGGAAACTGGCTTAATCAGTCCTGTGACCCCTACCCTGAAACTGGGCACAAGAAGACTATTTTGGATACATCTATGATTTCATCCTGAACCAATCAGCAGCACCTAGTCTCTATCCCACTGCCTACTAAATTATCCTTAGCCTCTGAGCTTTCAATACTTAAATGCTTTCTTTGCTGCAGTATCTGTTGTTTTCAGGGAATTGGCTTTTCTGGGCAGTGGGCAAGATTAAGGCATTAGGCTGTTACGGGAATACTGGAGCCTTGGCAGCCTTTCCCTTGGCCTTTAAAGTAAAGGTTCCACACCATGTGTGGCAAGCTGAAAGACCTGCAAACTGCTGCTTCTCCACACTCCTCTCTCACCCCATCCACCATGCATTCAGCTCTTAGAACCAGGGTGTCACTCAGAGACAAGCTTGTCATTGTTTCCACCCCTAACTCCGGAGCTCTAGCTCAGAAATTTTGCTTAGGGGGAGAATCAGGCCATAAAAGAGGCAACTCCTTATCTCTTCTTAAGGGAGCTTACTTTATTCTGAACAGAGCTAGATAATTTTAAACTTAAGGGCACTCTCAAGAACAGTAGAATTTGTGGTTAAAAGCAATTGAGAGGAAATTTGGGCACCTCATGAAGATATAGCCTAGACTATAGGCCGGTTAGTGTGTAAGAGGGATAGGGAAATAAGGGAAATAAGATAGCTGAGGAGCTCTCTTGGGGATAATACAAATAGCAAACACTGATCTCAGAAATAAGAGGCACTCTCTTGGGGTTAATACAAACTACAAACACTGATTTCAGAAACCTTCCCATATAAAGTGCCACATATGATTAGATTTATTTTTTTAATGTATGTTCCAGGGCACTGTTGGAAACAATTAAGCAATGTGTAAGAAATTAGTAGAGTTTAACAGCTAGGTGTAATCAGGAAAGGGTGGAAGAGAGTCTTACCAGTACCACTAACATCCCAGGATAACTGTTGGATACACACAAAAGTGTGCCTCCCTGATCAGAGAGCATCCGAGGCTTACCACTGTGTGCATGTTGAGAAGTGAGGATGTGGAAGCTGGGGAATAGACTTTACTAAAATAACCCAACATTTGCTAAACAAATAAACAAGAAAATAATAATAACAATCTTGGAGAAGGGGTACCAGTTTCCAGAGTTGCTACAATGTATTATCTAAAATGTCCAGTTTCCAGCAACAAATTATGAAGCGTGCAAAAGAATGGAAAAGTATGAACTGTATACTGGATGAAATATATGCAACAGAAACCTCTTATCAGAGTAAATTAAACAATTAAATAAAAAATCAGAGATTGTCAGACTTTATTTAAAAACATGCTCAGTATATGCTGTCCGCAAGAAAAACTTTATACTGAAAGACATAAATAGATTGAAAATCAAAGGATTTAAAAATATCAAAGACCAGGTGCAGTGGCTCATGCCTGTAATTCCATTACTATGGAGGCTGAGGTGGGCAGATCACTTGAGGCCAGGAGTTTGAGACCAGCCTGACCAACATGGTACAATCCTATCTCTACTAAAAGCACAAAAATTAGCCAGGCATTGTGACACACACCTGTAGTCTCAGCTACTCAGGAAGCTGGGGCATGAGAATAACTTGAACCTGGGAGGTGGAGGTTGCAGTAAACTGAGATAGTGCCATTGCATTCCAAAGTAGGCAACTGAGTGAAACACTATCTCAAAGAAAAAAAAAAATCAAGCAAACAACAACCACAAGACAGCTGTTGTGGCTATACTAATAACTAAGTTAAACAGTTTTGCAGGATACAAAATCACGCTGCAAGAATAATTTGTATGTCTATACACTTATAATAAACAATATGAAAATAAGAAAGCAATCCATATTAGCATCAAAAAGAATAAAATACACAGGAGCAAATTTAACAAGTATAAAATTTACACCCTGAATACTACAAAATATTGTTAAAAGAAATTACAGAAGGTTAAATAAGTGGAAATACATAACATGGTCATAGATAGTAAGACTTACTATTGTTAAAATGGCAATATGTCCCCATCTGATCTACAGTTTCAACACAATTCTTATTGGAATCCCAGCTGCCATTGCTGACATTGATGAGTAACTCTAAGCTTAATATGAAATTGCAAGAAACTCAGAATATCAAAACAAACCTGAAAAAGAATAAATAAGGAGAGCTCATATATCTTGGTTTCAAAACTTACTACAAAGCAACTGTAATCATGACAGAGTGATACTGGCACAAGACAAACATATTTTTATTTATCTGTGCAGATGCCATAGCAGAATATCGCAGACTAGGTGGCTTAAGCAACAGAAGTATATTCTCTCACAGTTCTGGAGGCTGAAAGTCTAAGATCAAGGTGTCATCAGGGATGGTTTCTGGTATGGCCTTTCTTCCTGGGTTGCAGATGGCTGCCTTTTCACTGTCTCCTCCTATGTGTGCATGTACTTGTGGTGTTTCTTCCGCTTCTGATAAGGATACCAGGTGCTCTGTCCTTGTTTATAAGTTCCTGACATGTTGCTGCCTTTTTTCAGTGATGTCCTGCCCAGTGAGGAGATAGCCTAGTCACAGTCTGCCAGCTGAGGCATTGCTGAGCTGCTGTGGGCTCTGCCCAGCTGCTGTGTGAACTTCCTTGTGGTTTTGTTTATAGAGGTATAGTTAGAACTGCCTGGGTAATGGCAGTCTGCCTCAGTAATGGTGGACTGCCTCTGTAATGACAGACTGCTTCTGTAATGGCAGACTGCCTCGGTAATGGTGAATTACCTTAGTAATGGTGACTGCCTCGGTAATGGTGAACTGCCTTTATAGTGGCGAACTGCCTCAGTAGTGGCGGACTGCCTCAGTAGTAGTGGACTGCCTCAGTAATGGCGGATGCTGTTTCCTGCACATAGCTGGAGTGTCCTGGGTCCAGCTGCACTTGCTGTGAAACTCTCAATCCAGAGCATTTCAGATTGCTGTTATTTGTGGGGATGGGGCCCGCCAACTCAGATCACCTGGCTCCCTGTTTCAGCTCCCTTTCTATCTGTTGAATGGGTGACTCTGTCTCCCAGGCATTCCAGGCACCAGTTGAAATGGCTGCCCAGATTTGTGTGTGTTTTTGTGTGGAGACCTGATGCGCCGGCTGAAACAGCCATGCTGGAAACTTACGGCACTTTTCCTACCAGGAATCTCCTGGTCTGTGGGCAGTAAAAACTCATTTGGAAATACAGTGATCACTCACCCTCTGCATTCTCATTGGGAACTGCACTTCAGAGCTGTTCCTATTAGACCATCTCTTATGCATATTTTATTATAACTGCACATGTTGTGGGTGAGGGAATATATTTTGATGGGGTTTTAATGTAGCGGGAGGGTAAAAAGAAACATATGCTGGTAATATATCTATAGTCTACCTAAAGCAGTGAAATACTTATTCTAAGTAGGCTGTGCAAAACCAACATGCTATCTTATAAGCCCTAGTGCAATTGCTTAAAAGCTATACAAAGAGATATAATAAAAAACAATGGATAAACCAAAATCATGCACTGTCACCTCACAACATTAGAAAGGTTGGAAGAAAAAACATAATAAGTGTTGCCAAAGATATGGTAGGTAGCTCCTCCAAAAGTTAAACACAGAGTTACCATATAATCCAGCGTACTAAAAAATGCTTAACCTAAAATAGGAAAAGGAAAACAGAAGAACAGAAATGAGATACACTAAACAGAAACAAATAATAAAATGGCAGCTCTAAATGCAAATGTGTCAATAATTATATTAAATGCCAATGTTCTAAACACACCAGTGGAAAAGACATGGAAAAAAACCACCACAAAACAAATTTATGCCATGTACAAAATAGTATATTCAAGTATAATTTGATGTAGGTCAATAGGAGAATGATAAAAATGAATAACTGAAAATGTTAATAAATAGATAGTTGTAGTGGCTATATAGATTATCAATATAGACTTTACAGCCAAAATACTACCAGAGATAAAAGGCTCAGTATATAATGTTAAAAGAGTCAAATCATCAATAAGACGAAACTTTCTTAAATCTGTATGGCCCTAGTAATAGTACATTAAATTACACAAAACAAAAATGAACAGAAGTTTAAAGGTAAATAGACTAATATGCAATTATAATTGAAATCTCCAATACTATTTTCTCAGAAATAGAATAACTAGTAGACCAAAAATCAACAAGGATATAGAAGAAAAAAGTATCACTATCGAACAATTGGATCTAATTGTGATTTATAGAACACTCCCTCAAACAACAGCAAAATGTACATTTTTTTTTCCACAGGCATATGAAACATTTATGAAGCTACATAATGTCCTGGAACATAAAACAAAATTAACTAATTTAAAATATTTGGAATGTATAAAGTATGTTCTTTGACCACAGTGGATATTAAACAAGATACAAACATCAGAAACTTAATAGAAAAATCTCTAGACTCTTGGAAGTTAAATAACACACATTGAAATAACCCATGTATCAAGGCAGAAATCTCAAGACAAATTAGAAAATATTTGGAAATGAAAGAAAATAAAAATACATAAAAATTTTTGGATGCAGCTAAGTCACTGTTTAGATCAAAATTTATAACAAGACACTTAAAAAGGAAGACATACATGAGGACAACAAACATATGAAAAAATGCTCATCATCACTGGTCATTAGAGAAATGCAAATCAAAAATACATTGAGATACGATCTCAATGGCGATCATTAAAAAATCTAGAGACAACAAATGCTGGAGAGGATGTGGAGAAATAGGAACACTTTTGCACTGTTGGTGGGAGTGTAAATTAGTTCCACCATTGTGGAAGACAGTGTGGCGATTCCTTAAGGACCTAGAAATAGAAATTCCGTTTGACCCAGCAATCCCATTACTGGGTATATATCCAGAAAATCAAACACCTCATGTTCTCACTCATAGGTGGGTGTTGAACAATGAGAACACATGGACACAGGGAGGGGAGCACTACACACTGAGGTCTGTTGGGGGGAAATAGGGGAGGGACTTTTGGGGGTGGGGAGTTGGGGAGAGAGAGCATGGGGAGAAATGCCAGATATAGGTGAACGGGAGGAAGGCAGCAAACCACCTTGCCATGTATGTACCTATGCAACAATCCTGCATGATCTGCATATGTACCCCAGAAACTACAGTACAATTTTTTAAAAAAGGAGATATGACACTAATGTTACATATTTTCTTCCAGAAAATGGAAGAAAGGAGATATTTCATAATTTATTTTATGAAGCTAGAAATAAAATTCAAAGAAAGATGATACAGGAAAAAAATTCCAAAGACCAATATATTCTTCATGAACATATACACAAAATGCCTGGGTATACATTAGTAAATTGAATTATATGAAAGGAAAACAGCACTAAGAAAAAATCCAATTTATTCAAAGAATGCAAGGTTGGTTCAATAATTGAAAAGTAATCTGTGCAACTCATCACAGGGACAATCTAAAGAAGAAAAACCCACATTATATCAATTGATCCTGAAATAGCATTTGACAATATTTGACATACATTTGATATAGATACAGAAATTTTTTGAAACAGTCTCACTCTGTCACCCAGGCTGGAGTGCAGTGGTGTGAACACAGCTCACTGCAGCCTCCACCTTCCTGGTTCAAGCAATCCACCCATATCAGCTTCCTGGGTAGGTGGGACTATAGGTGTGTGCCCTCATACCTGGCTAATTTTTTATTTTATTTTTTGTAGTGACAGGGTCTCACTGTGTTGCCAGGGCTGGTCTTGAACACCTTGGCTCAAGCCATCCTCTTGCTTTAGCCTCCAAAAGTGCTTGGATTATAGGCATGAGCTACCACACTAGCCTATATATATATATATTTTTAATTGTATTGTGTACATGTATGAAGTGCAACATAATGCTTTGGTATATGTATACATTTGGAATAATTACCTCAAGATCATTAACCTGTACATCACCTCCAATACTTATCTTTTTTTTTTTGTGGTGAGAATATTTAAAATCTACTCTCTTAGCAATTCTCAAGTACACAGCACATTATTATTAACTATAGTTACCATGCTATACAATAGATCTTTAGAACTTGTTTCTGCTGTCCAACTAAAACTTTAAACATTTTGGCCAGGATCTTCCCATACTCTCTCTCCCTAGTCAGCCCCTAGCAACTGCCATTCTGCTCTCTCCATCCTTTAATTCAGCTTTTTAAGATTTCACATATAAGTGAGATCATATAGTATTTATCTTCCTGTGCTTGACTTATTTCACTTAGCATATTGTCCTCCAGATCCATTCATGTTGTTGCAAATCACAGAATTTTCTTCCTTTTTAAGACCGAATAGTATTTCATTGTGCATATGTACCACATTTTATTTATTCATTTGTTGATGGGCACTTAAGTTGATTCCATATCTTGGCTATTGTGAATAATGCTGCAATAAACACAAGAGTGCAGATATCTCTTCCACAAACTGATTTCATTTCATTTGGATATATACCCAGAAGTGGAATTGCTGGATCATATGGTAGTTCTATTTTTAATTTTTTGAAAAACCTCCATATTGTTTTCTATAATTGCTATACTAATTTACATTCTCACCAGCAATGTACAAGAATTCCTTTTTCTCTGCATCTTCACAAACATCTTCTATCTTTTTTTAAACATAAAAGGCATTCTAATAGATTTGAAGTGATGTCTCATTGTGACTTTAATTTGCGTTTTCCTGATGATTAGTGATGCTCAACATTTTTTTCATGTACTTGTGTCAGCCCGTTAGCTCTTTGAATGTCTTTTGAGAAATGTCTATTTGGGTCCTCTGCCCATTTAAAATTGAGGTTATTTGTTTTCTTGCTATTGAGTTGTTTGAGTTCATTACATATTTTGGATATTATCCTCTCATCAGATGTATAGTTTGCACATATCTTCTCTTATTTCACAGGTTGTCTCTTCATTCTGTTAATTGTTTTCTTTGCTGTACAGAACCTCTTTACTTTGATTCAATTCAGTTTGACTATTTTTGCTTTTATCATCAGTGCTTTTGGGGTCATAGTTAAGAAACCTTTGAGAAGATCAATGTCTAGAAGCTTTTTTCTTCTATGTTTTATTCTAGTAGTTTTGTAATTTCAGATGATGTATGTATATGGAGTGATAAAAGGGTCCAATTTTATTATTCTGCCTATGGTCAGTATCCCATTCTTCATAAAGAATTTTAGCAAGCTAGGAATAGAGGGTGACTTCTTCAACCTGATAAAGGATTTCTACAATAATCTATTCTAACATTTTATTTACTGGTAATAGAATGAAAGTTTCTCTCCTAAAAAAGTTTTTCTCCTAAAAAAGGCAAGAATATTAACTCTCACCAATACTACTGAACATCCTCCTGGAAAACATAGCCATTGCAATAAATCAAGAAAAACAATAAAATAAAAGTAGTATGAGGTGAGAAGGAAGAAATAAACTGTTCTTATTTGCATATGACATGATTTCCAACATAACAATTTCCAGGAATTTATTTTTTAAATCCAAGGATGAATCTGTAAGTTAAGCAGGGTCACAGAACACAGAGCTTGTTGTTTACAAGGTAGACACATAAAACAATTTTTATTATGCACACTATCAATGAACAATTAGATAACAAAATTGTTTTTAAAATTACAAAACACCCTACAAAGAAGAAGTACGTAGTAATAAACCTAACCAAACTGTGTGATATCCATGTGCTGAAAACTACAAAATTCTGACGAAGGAAATCAAAGAAAATTTGAATAATGGAAAAATATGGCTTGCTCATGGATTCAACAGAGGAAAGTTGTTAATTCTGGCCAAATTACAATTCTATGCAAAATTCTAACCAAATTTTTGTGGGGTTTTTTTTTGTAGATGTAGACAAGCTGATTCTAAAATGTATACATCGAGCCAAATAAAATGGCTAAAGCAGTCTTAAAAATTAGAGAATTCATAGCACCTGACTTTTAGATATACTATAAAACTACAGTAATCAAGAAAATGTGGTATTAGCAAAGGAACATACCCATACATCAGTCTAGAGCAGTCTTGGAATAGGAGAGACAATCCAGATATAAACCTGTATAGGTGTAACCATTTGATTTTTGGCAAAGGTGAAAAATAAGTAAATAGAGAAAGAATAGGTTTGGTTTCTTTGAAAAAAATAATTGGTGTTGGAACAATTGAACATCCACCTGCAAACAAAACATAAAAGGAAAAATTAAACTTTACCCCTATATCTTTTTTTTAGAAACTGGTGTTTATTTTTCATCAACCTTATTTCCATGTTGCTTAAGAGCCTGTGCAAGAAATTTTAAGACCATTCAGTGGTTGCTTCTACCCATTCAGTGGCCTGAACAGTGGGAGCTGCAGACCAGTCTTCTGTGGCAGGCTGAGCACTCCGATCTCAGTAGGAAACTGCTGAATAGGCACAGAGGGCACCTGTACACCTTCAGACCAGTCTATAACCTCAGACTGAGTAGCAGTGAACTCAAGAATTGGAAGAGTCCATTCACTCCGAAATTCCTCCTTGGTCATAACGTTTTCAGCAGCAGCCTGCTCTTCTTTTTCCATCTTTTCAGGATCTCTGTAGAAGTAGAGATCAGGCATGACTTCCCACAGGTGTTCACAGGAAATGCCGCGCATGTGCAGAACTTCCAGGCTGTATCCACCACATCGAACCCACAGAGTGAACTCCCTTGTTGCATGGAATGGCAAATGGCAATGTCCACACAGAGCAGAGGAGAATCTGTGTTACACAGAGCAATGGTAGGTAGGTTAACATAAGATGCCTCCACGAGAGTCTCATAGTCAGCTCTAGGGTCAGTAACCACAAGAAGCTGTGACTCTCAGAATGCTGACTGAATCTGGTTAGTGAAGGTTCCAGGAGTGAAGTGGCCAGAAATTGGAATGGCTCCAGTGGCAGCAGCAAACTTCAGCATCGCCCTCTGGTCAGTATTCCTGGAGGATATAGCACTGACATCAGCAGGGTTTTCAGTGGCAACAATGGCACGAGCTGCCAGCAGAAGCTTCTCCCAGGTCTTCTTCAGATTTATGATGTAGATGCCATCACTTTTCCTTTTATAGTTGTACTGTTTTATTTGCAAGTCAATATTGGTGACACCTACGTGGGTTCCTGCTGCAAGGAGCTTAAGGACATCCTCTTTCTTCATTTGCAGGACATCAAGGGCTTTGGACATTGTGAAAATTTCCCTTTAAGTTGCAGTGGGAATCCACAACAACACTGTATGGACCCTTTTGTGGGTAGCATGGAAAGGCTATATCGCTATTAATGCAAAGTAGATCATAGATCTAAATGTGAAACCTAAAACTAAAAAGCTTTCAGAAGAACACAGGAATTGGGGTTAGGCAAGATATCAAAGAGTTATCGGACATGATATCAAAAACACTATTCATTTATGAAAAAGATAAATTGGATTTAATAAAAATTTAAAACATTTTCCTCTGGAAAGGACACTGTTAACAAAATGAAAAGATAAGCTACATACTAGGATAAAATATTTTCAGTGTATATATCCAACAAAGGACTTCTGTCCAAAATAGAAAGAGAAAAAAACTCAAAACTCAACAGTAAGAAACTAAGAAAGTTCAATTAAAATATAGGTAAATGATTTGAACAGATACACACCAATGAGGATATATGGATACAAATAACCACATAAAATGATATCTAACATTTTTAGTCATTGTAGATATTAAAATTAAAACCACATAATTTTCAATATTAGAATAGTTAAATTTAGCCATTTGATATTAGAATCCTTAAATTTAAAAATATTGAAAATACTTAATGTTGACGAGGATGCAGAGGAATTATAATTCTCATACATTATTTATGGGAGTTACATGGGCCTTAAAACCTAACAAAATTGATCCCTGTGTATTTTAAAATTAATTGGAATTGGTGACTCTAACCCTTCCAATTTTCCCTTTTGGAATGAGAAGTTTATACTCTCTGTATTTAATGCCGGTGCCTGTCTCACCATTGTATTTTGGATTCAGATAACTTGTTTTCTTGATTAACATGTCCACAGAAAGAAAACAGTTTTTCAGAATGGATCATATCTAGTGATACGGTTTGCTTCTGTGTTCCAACCCAAATCTCATGTTGAATTGTGATCCTGACTCTTGTAGGCCGGGACTGGTGGGAGGTGATTAGATCATGGGGGTGGTTTTGAATGGTTTAGCATCACCTCCATAATGCTTTCTTATGATACACTTTTCACAAGATCTGGTTGTTTAAAAATGTGTAGCACTTTCCCCTCTGCTCTCTCTCTTCCTCCTGTTCTGCCATGTGAAGAAGGTGCTTGCTTCCACTTCACCCTTACACCATGATTGTAAGTTACCTGAGGCCTCCCCAGCTATACTTCTTGTATGGTCCATGGAACTGTGAGTCAATTAAACCTCATGTCTTTATAAATTATCCAGTATCAGGTAGTTCTTTATGGCAGTATGAGAATGGACTAATACACTCAGAGATTAATTTACACCTGATTTAGGTGATGAGATTGGGAGTTTTGAGCTGATGTTATTTAGATGGGACTTTGTACTTAGAATGGATGATGTAATGGGTTGAGACTTTGGAGGATATTGGTATGGTATGAGTATATTTTCTATGTGGGACACATGTGAATTTTGGGGGGCCAGAGGGTGAGATGTAGGGGGTTGAATGATGCCACCCTCAGAAGCTATGTCTATATCCTTATCCCCAGAACCTGAGAATGTGACTTTATTTGGAAAAAGGCTCTTTGCTGATGCAATTAAGAATCTCAATATGAGGTCAACCTGGATTATGTAAATAGGTTCTAAATACAATGAAAATTATCCTTTTAAGAGACACACAGGACAGCAACACATAGGAAGATAAGGAGATCATTGGAAGACAAAGGCAGAGATGGGAGCTATGCAGCTACAAACCAGGAAATAACCAGAGCCATCAGGGAAGAGACAAGGAATAATTTCCCCCTAAAGCCTTCAAAGGGAGTGACACCTTGATTTTGGACTTCTAGTGTCCAGGACTATGAGATAACTCATTTTGATCGTTTTCAACCACCATTTGTGATAACTTGCTATGGCAGCCCTAGGAAAGAAATACATCTACTTTGTTACATTTTTAGATTTAGAGTTCGTATAAGTGAGGATCACACTAGTAATATTGAAGAACCCTCATATATATTTGGTTTCTTTGTATAAGTTTGGGAGCCTGGGATTCTTGTTTTTAAAATGATTGTGACAGAAAATACAGCCCTAAGTTTACACAGACTTCTTAATAGCCCCCCTGAAGAGCAACTCTTAAGAAAGCATAAGATTCTGGGTCACATCCAATTTTGCAACTCATTGGGCAATATAGGATTTCACTGAAAAGGTATGTTGTTTTTATTCTCCTTCCAATCCACAGTAGGATTACTTCTACAATGGGAGGCAATTTCAGTATATAGTTAGGGCATAAGGACAAGAAGGCAACCTTTTTGAGCTGGTTTTCTTATCTGTGAAATAAGAAAGCATTAGTATCTAACTTGCACAATTGTTTATTTTACATGAGAAAGAATGTGAACATGCTTTTTAAGCTATAAGACACTACACAAATGTACTTTAAAACTATTAATATTGCTAGACGATTTTAAGCTGAAATATTACAACATTTATACTTTATGTTAACATGTTTTTTTCCCTCATTCCTTATTTTATTAAACTAATTCAAACACTGAGTCATTTATCCTGACATCAGTTTCCACAATTTTGGATCACTTGCCTATTCCAGACCATCATCCAAATTCAGACTAAGAAGTTTGCATCTAGTTTTTGAGACTATTATAACAATGTTTGGAAAATTGTGAATGAGTGTTTTTTTTTTTCCTGGAATTAATGTATTTCTCAAGTCATTTCCAGTGGGCAGTAACTTACCTGTTATATATTGAGCTATCTAGTTATTTTGATATTTTTCTTATAGATAAAAGGTTGGCCATGAAATTTTTGCTTGATTTGGGAAACCTAGCTATCTAATTATTATTGATTTTAATTTTATAGTTATCCTGTGTCTAAGAACAAAAACAAAAACCCTAGATATTAACTGAAAATCCCAGTTAATAACCTCAATAAATATAGCAAAATAATTTCTTACATTTGAATTTTTCATTTTTAGCCAAGATATTATATGTTGCTGACTATAACCTTCATGCTAATTAACTTCAATCGAATGAAGACTCTGATTCTAGCAAGAAATGTCAGAAAGAATAAGGTAAAAATAATATGTCAGCCCTCACTCTTCCTGCTGCAGCTTTTAGTTCCAAAATAATAGAATGAAAGGCTATGGAAATTCTGTCATGCAAAACAATTACTTCCCATATTTGACTCATTACCATATAGCCATGTTAGCTCATGGTGGATTCATTTCCTTTATTTGCTTTCTCTCAAGGCATTTTTTCACTTTACTGTTTACTGCTTGTCCAATATTTTGTTTTTTCTACTATTCTTTGTTCAAACTGCAAAAATCTGAAATAAAAATATAATATAGAAGTATAGGCATCAGCTAACATTTTCTATGGCATATGGTACTTCAGATGCCATATGTACCAGTGTTTAGTGATTCTGGCAAAAAGGCATAGAATGGTGAAATCCAACTGCCAGGATTGCTGAAAACAAATATGTAAATGCTCCAGGGCTTTTGTTATTCATAACATACCTCTAACACAGCACATACAATATGCTGTTCATTCTGTAACTAGTATAACTAATAAACCACATTTTTCTGTCTTATTTTTTAAGGCTTCTCCAAGTTTGTATGGTCTTCTGACACTAACCTTCAATCTCACTACTGAACTCTGTATTTCAGGAAGCTCATATTAATGAAAGAGGCCTGGGGGAATACATTCATCCTTTTTCAAGGGCATTTATTTATTTTTCAAATTAAAATCCAAAGTCTTCTGCAGGCCTCATTCATGAAACAAAGAAAATACACTGGATATGTTCTCTAGATAACATGCAGTCACAAGGCGAAAGCAGATAACACCAGGAAAGGCAAATTTTGGCAGAAGAACAGGAGAAGTTTCTTTACTGTGAGGATGTCCAGTGGTCTTCCCAACACTGAAGTTCCATAGGATGTGATGTAAGAAGCGGTTATGGATATAACTGCTTTTAAAAAGGTAAACAATGAGAATTTTAATAACTTTTAAGCTGCTATAAGCATTCAAGCCCATGTTTAAAAAAAATCACAATTTTGAGATAATGATTATGTAGGAAATTAAAGTCAATCTTGTTTTGTTTTGTTTTCTCTGCTAACAGCATATAGCTGATGGAAAATAAGCTCCTCCTTTCTGTTTCATAGATGGGCAGTGGATACAAAGTGGAAAGAACAGAGAGAGTACTTAGAGGTCATTATGTTCCACTTGTCATCAGACAAGCTGTTTAACCTCTTTGAGCTTGTTTCCATATATATGATGAGGATAAAGTTTTCCCTGGGGATATTACTGTGAGGATAATATGCTATAATCTTTGTAAAAGTGCACTTATCTAGCATTTTTATTATTAAAAAGAAAACATCTGTAGATTTACCGATAGTGTAGAGATCTAAGGAGGCTTGTACTACTCACCACTATTTTTCAGTACACACAAAAATGTAGAAGGAATATTGGAGATGGAAAATTGTGAATGTACCCAACGAGATGGTCAATGATGAGAATGACTCCTCCTGGGTTTAATTTTTTTAGGTTGAAGCAAATGAAATTGCCATTTATATAGGTAAAAAATGGTCTAACATAAGACAAACTATTTGATCATCCTTAGCTATTTTGTTGGATTCCCACAAATCCATCAAATATTTGATGGATATCACACACACACACACACACACACAAATGCTCACCTTTTCAAGTTACCACAGTGACTGTGAACTAGAAGAACAGTCTCGTTTCCATTTCTGCTTACTAGCTTCTTTTCTTTTCTTCACCTTCATTATCAAATTATTTGATTGTAACTCTGAAAGGGTTCTCAAATGTGAACTTATTTGCCCACTACCACTGCTCCAGTCCAGCTATTTCTTGTTAAGATTGTCGAAATATTCTCCCTCTAATATTCAACTTAATAATTCTCTGTGGCAGCAATAATAGTAATTTGAAGGATGGGAAAAGGATTAGAAATATAGTTGGCAGGGTCAGCAAATTATCTCCAGGTTTAGTCTGAGATCCAAGATATACTTATAAACAGATATTAAGGACATTAACAGAATGTTGGGAAGAGGACTGCATATTTAAGAAGGGGGCACTAACAGTTGTTCAAAAGAGGAAGATAAGATCAAGAATCAGGAAACTCTTATATAAGGTAACGAAACTGTTCAGTGTCTCATGCCTGTAATCCCAGCACTTTGGGAGGCCAAGGCTGGCAGATTAACTGAGGTCAGGAGTTTGAGACCAGCCTGGCCAACATGGCAAATCCCCGTCTCTACTGCAAATACAAAAATTAGCCAGGTGTGGTGGCTAGTGCCTGTAATCCCAGTTACTTGGGAGGCTGATGCAGGATAATCACTTGAACTCAGGAGGTGGAGGCTGCAGTGAGCTGAGATCGGGCCACTGCACTCCAGCCTGGGCAACAGAGCAAAACTCCATCTTAAAAAATAAATAAACAAATAAATGTGTATACATATATATATGTGCGTGTGTGTATATATATATACATATATATATATGTACACACACATACACACACACACACACACACACATAAGGTAACAAGACTTGTACTAGAACAACTATTAAAGTTGCCCACTCTGTAGTCTCATTACCAGTCACTGGGTTTGGGGGATAAACCTCTTCTCACCTGTAGGTGACAATTGTCTAGAAGGAGTGATTCTATGGATTGATCTTTATATAGGAAAAGTAGATGGACCTGTGTTATAGAGAAGCCTGTGGAAAAAATCCCCAAATGGGGCCCGAGATCTCTGGAATGCTACCATGTAATAATAATTTCCTTCCCATAGGTACAATAAGACTGATAAATCTGACTATTTTTCTTAAACAAGGTGGCCAAAGTTTGCCAATCTCTTTTCTGTAATGTTCTGTCACTAAAATGAAAGAAAAAAAATTTCTTTGTAAAAGCTCATTTTAAAATTATATCTTATTAGTCTTTTGATATGTTTAGATCCACATGTAAAATAGGAAAAAATTGTGTCTAAGCAAGACAATTTGAGTTTCATCACAGGTGGAATAGTTCCAAATGCTGCCTGGAAAAAATAATAAGTAATAATAAGTGAAGAATACTTTTCTCCCAGGTATAGCAGATAGAAATAAAAAACCTACACAGAATTAGCAGTTATTGAAAAATCATGATGACAACTCAGGGACTATTAACAATGAACATTTTTCATCTTCAGACAGAGAGCATGTCTGGCTTAGAGGGGAAAGCATTCTCAAATTCAGCAGAAACAGCAACAAATTGCTGTCCTGATTTTATGTATAAACCCATGTATTGTTAGATTATCTGTTCTAATTGTGAAATCCTTCAGTAAGAAAAAAAATAGTCATGACAAAAGCTTTCCAAATAGCTTATCTCTGATCATTAGAAGGAAACAAAGTAATACAGACATACTCCATAGAGTGACATTTTCCACCATTGTTGGTAACAATTCTCAAGTGAGATGGGGTCATCATATAGCTTAAATTTTTGGTAAAGAAGACAGACTTCCAAATAGGTACAAACCACTCTCAGGAACTTCTAGTAAATACATTTTTGAAAATTCAGAAAAAATAGAGAAAAGTGCTTCAGAATAAAGTAGGGATCTCGAGAACAGTAGAGAAACCAGGATAAATATATTAATCAATAGATTAATAAATCTACAAATCAATTCAGTATCCTAGAACCAGCTTCTATAAGACGTACTGAGGATAGAATGCAAATATTACACAGATTCAACTCTCAAGAAGCTTGTAATCTAGTAGAAGAGGAAGAAAAGACTGAAATAACTATGCAAGACAAATTTTAATCATGGTATGAGAAAAAGAGTGCTTTGTTCTACTGGACTTTGTCAGAGGCAAGATTGATCTTGAGAGACAAATAGGAGACTGTTTTTTTAGAAAGGGAGGGAAAACATTACAATTAGGAGAAACAGCATTTAGAAGGCCTCAAAGAGTCATATTGGAAAGAGCAGGAAACAGAAAAATAGAACTTACGGACACAGTAGGTTACAACAAAAATGAACTTGGCTGATAAACTAAAAAAAGTAGATATTTTGGAGATTGGGAAGTACAGTTACTAAATTTTATTACTAATTTAAGAACAAGAAAATTATTGTTCAAGTAGCAACAGGTTGTCATGTATTTATAATTTCCCCCACCTCCTCATCCCTTCATTCTCTTCACCTCCCTATGACCACCTCACTACATGTTTCTGTAGTTAGTCTCCATGGCACTGCAGCATGGCTAAACCAGCTGAGGGTTTATGAGCAACTATCACAAGCTACTGTGCATGACTTCAAGGGTTATACCAGGGATGTTCCTTGGATGCCCCAAAGTTGTTGGGTCAGGGCCCTTACTCTAGCCTGGTTTTGCCCATTCCTGAAATGGACAAAGGAAGTGAATCTTCTGGTCAATTCTGACGAAGAGCAAACTACAAAGAAGGGCAATTGTATCATCATTCATATGCAGAGACAGAAATACATTGAGTAAACCTTTTGTTTGTCAACTAGAATATAAAATTATTAACATTTTATTTTAAATCATATTTTCTTTTTATTGTGACTGTATCTTTTCTTGTAAATCATCTTCTTCTGAACACGAATACAATTGATGATGGGACTGGAAAAAAACACTTTAAACTTCATATGGAACCAAAAAAGAGCCCATGTAGCTAAAGACAATCCTAAGCAAAAAGAACAAAAGCTGCAGGCATCACACTGTCAGACTTCAAACTATACTACAAGGCAACTGTAATCAAAACAGCATGGTACTGGTACCAAAACAGAGACATAGACCAATGGAACAGAACAGAGGCCTCTGGAGCCACACCATACATCTAAAAACATCTAATCTTTGACAGATCT
The DNA here is from genome assembly GCF_009761245.1 of Sapajus apella. Classification (NCBI taxonomy): domain Eukaryota; kingdom Metazoa; phylum Chordata; class Mammalia; order Primates; family Cebidae; genus Sapajus; species Sapajus apella. The sequence goes on from NW_022436985.1 coordinate 17,682,130, forward strand.
GACAAAAACAAGCAATGGGGAAAGGATCCCCTGTTTAATAAATGTTGGGAAAACTAGCTAGCAATGTGCAGAAAGCAGAAACTGGACCCCTTCCCGACACCTTACACTAAAATTAACTCCAGATGGATTAAGGACTTAAACATAAGACCTAACACCATAAAAACCCTAGAAGAAAACCTAAGCAAAACCATCCAGGACATAAGCATAGGCAAGGACTTCATGACTAAAACATCAAAAGCAATGGCAACAAAAGCCAAAATAACAAATGGGATCTAATTAAACTTCAGAACTTCTGTACAGCAAAAGAAACAATCATTAGAGCAAACCAGCAACCAACAGAATGGGAAAAAATTTTTGCAATCTACCCATCTGACAAAGGGCTAATATCCAGAATCTACAAAGAACTAAAACAGATTTACAAGAAAAAAGCAAACAAACCCATTCAAAAGTGGGTGAAGGATATGAACACACACTTTTCAAAAGAAGACATATATGAAGCCAACAAACAAATGAAAAAATGCTCATCATCACTGATCATTAGAGAAATGCAAATGAAAACCACATTAAGATACCATCTCACACCAGTTAGAATGGCAATCATTAAAAAATCTGGAGACAACAGATGCTGAAGAGGATGTGGAGAGGTAGGAACACTTTTACACTGTTAGTGGGAGTATAAATTAGTTCAACCATTGTGGAAGACAGTGTGGTGATCCCTCAAGGATCTAGAAATAGAAATTCCATTTGACCCAGCAATCCTATTACTGGGTATATACCCAAAGGACTATAAATCATTCTATTATAAAGATGCATGCACATGTATGTTCATTGTGGCACTCTTTACAATAGCAAAGACCTGGAACCAACCCAAATGTTCATCAGTGATAGACTGGACAAAGAAACTGTAGTGCATATACAACATGGAATACTCTGCAGCCATAAAAAAGATGAGTTTGTGTCCTTCATAGGGACACGGATGAACCTGGAAACATCATTCTCAGCAAACTGACACAAGAACAGAACATCAAACACTGCATATTCTCACTCATAGGTGGGTGTTGAGCAATGGGAGCTCATGGGCATGGCAAGGGGAGCATCACACACTGGGGTCCATTGCAGGGGGCTAGGGGAGGGACAGTGGGAGGGAAGGTGGGGAGGGATAACGTGGGGAGAAATGTCAGGTATAGGTGATGGGGGGATGGAGGCAGCAAACCACCTTGCCATCAATGTACCTACTCAACAATCTTGTATGATATGCCCATGTACCCCAGAATCTAAAGTACCAAAAAAAAAAAAAAGAATTAATGATGGGAAGTAAATTTTAAATGCAGTTAAGTTCTGTGGTGTCAACGTTATTCCATCAGCATGATGCATTTTCTAAGTAAATGTTTACCATTATAATGGCATATACATAAAAACTCAGGTACAAATGTTGCCAATAAGGACTTAAGAAAGTATTTTTATACCCATTCTATAAAATATTTGATAGACTACTTATAAATACATGTATGTGCTCACACACAACATACTTTAGAAAAGAACCAAACCCCTTTATGACAAATCTGCCAACAGATTAAACAATCTTGACTACAATGCAAAGCTTGCCAAGTCCTGTCAGAAAGCTCTTGTGCCTCAGTGTAATTCTCGGATAGTGAAGAACCACTAAAATAACCCTTTCACTCAGACTCCTGTGATTCCCTGCAGGGAGCTTTCACTGCAGTTGTCACTGTGCAAAAGCAATCGGATTTAACATATAGATACAGGGAGTGAAGGCGTGTGAGAGCATATGTGTTGTGCTCTCACATATGTGTGTATGTATGTATATAGAAGGACAGCTGATGTCTCTGATCTAATAAAATATATACGAATAATTGGCAGGAGGGGTCTGTAGGACTTCAGCATCTTTAGTTTTTCATCCAGTAGACTTAAATTTTATTAGAGCTAATGGAGATTTTCATTGAGTTTATGTTCATCAATTTTTAAGTCCATATCCAGCAGGACAAAATAATTACAGAGAACAGTATTTCTCAAACTGTAGGTTGTGTTTGATTAGAGGCTATAAAGTCTGTTTAAAATGTTGTGATCAGCATTTTAAAAATTGAAGTAGAATAGAATAGAAAACTACAGAAAAATATTATAGCATATAGTAAATATAATTTTTTTGTGAAACTTTTAGTGTGTATAACAATGTGTACGTTTGTAAGTGTGCATGTGTGTGTTTTTACTGGACCATGATCTCCACTTTAAAATGTGAGTTGTAATAAAAAATGTCTGAAATTCACTGACATAGAGTTTCTCTTTTAATTATGTGTTCAGTACAGTATTTTTACCCTGGAAACTATGAACTCCCTAAAGGCAAATACTGGATGTATTTCATCTTTATAACCTCCACAGCCCCAGAGTGCCGCGCACTTAGTGAAGATCACTAAACAGTTATCAAACAAATGTTGATAACTTCAGATGCTTATATTTAAAAGGATAATAATGATAATAGTTTGCATTGATACAGCACTTCATACTTCTCAGAGTGCTTTCCCAATGACGATCTCATTGATAATTCAGAACTATTCTCTTGTAAGGAAGGACAGACTGTTGCATTCATAAATTTAATTATCTCCTAAGTTTGCTTCATATTTCAGTGGTACAGAATAAGACATTCTTTAAGTACATCTTAACATTTATGTTTAGAGAGGATCCAGGTTTTACGGGGCCTGAAGATTATAGAATTTTGGAGACCCTCATTAAAAACAAGAATATAAATTGAGGAATAGAAATTTAGGCAGAATAGTAAATATTTATTTATAAGAAGAAAGTAAATTATAAAAACTAAAGAAATGAAAAAGCTGGCAATTATTACAAACATTGTAAAATCCAGAAAAATGTAAGTAACAGGAATTGCTAGCATCTCTATAATATTTTCCTTTTCCTTTTTTGTTGCATACGTTTTTTTCTTTTTTGAGACAGAGTCTCACTCTATCACCCAGTCTGGAGTGAAGTGGCACAATCTTGGCTCCCTGCAACCTCAGCCTCCCAGGTTCAGGAGATTCTCTTGCCGCAGCTTCTGTTGCTGTTGCATTAATAAACTTAATTATCTCCTAAGTGTGCTTCATATTTCAGTGACAATACATTTTTATTGCCTCTCTTACGACAAACAAGTTGTAGAATTTTTTCTAATAAAGAGAATAAAATATTTATTATAGCTAATTGAAATTACTTTTTTATTTTTGACAGGTTAGATGCATAGAACATCATCTATGATTTCGTAGTCATACTTGCTGTTTGTAGTACGCCTAAGATTTGTGCCCTTCAATTACATGAGTCTTTATGAATTCCAGTCTCTATTTCCTCAACTCAGCAATGCTGCTGGTCTCTGGCTCTTCCTCAACTGTGGGCTGGAAACTTTCTGCAAGCTCTAAGCTAGTGCAAATGTAGGGTTCAGTTTGTTTGTTTCCCAAATTTCAGATATCAAAGTCCTGTTCTGCCTGCAGTCTCATGTCTGAAAAGTATTTTTGCCATATATTTATTCATGTTTTTCATTGTTTAAAGTAAGAGGGTAAATCTGGTTTGCATTATTTCATCTGTCTATATTGAAAGTCTACAATATCATTTTTAATTTCTGCATAGTATTCTATTGTATAGGTGCGCCATATTTAAACTAGTGACCTATTATTGAATATTTACCTTTTTTCAATAATGAAACTTGTTGTGCATAAGTATTATACAGAAATATTTCTATACTTTTTCAAATATTTATTTACCTAAAATATCTAGGTCTAAGATGACATAGAAACCAAGATTTTTTTTTGTTTTTTGTAAATTATATGGATATTACTTTCCCCATCTAAAATAAATTAGTTAGTTCCTGGGATTCCTTAGGAACTAACTAAATAGCAATCTTCTTGACTACAACATTTTAAAACTAATACATAATAAAAAGGAATGCCAGCTGTAAGTCAAAATGGCACCTTTATGCATAGAGAAGGTAAGTTAGATGGTGTGAGGGAGCCTGCCAACTGAACACAGGGTAAGTAGGGTTGCCCAAGCACACATAATCCTGGACCAGAAGAAGCTTCATCATATTAATTACTCCTCCAGAGACAGGGTTTATTGTCTGAAGTGCCCAGTAAAAGGCCACTAACAACAGTTTCCCAGTAGGAAGGAGGAAGAAACTGAGCTGACAAAGCTCTTGTTTATTCTTCCAAAAATCTACCAATCAGGTAAGTCGTTCCACCTACTGGGACAGATGATAAAATTGTATAAAAGATGCCAGCAGTTGTGCTAATCAAGGTCTCTCAATATGGAAGAGATATCAGGAAGGGATAAAAAAGGTTTTCCTGCTAATAGCAATAGTTATTGATAACTTACTATGTACCAAGTAATGTGCATGATCTCATTAAGTCTTCACCTTAACCCTATGAAGTAGACACCGTTATTCTTATTTTACAGAAAGGCTTAATGTCTGTTCTGAAGGGAATCTAGAATTACTCAGTGAAGCTCACAGTATTTCTCAGTGTGTTTCGCACACTACTTGTATCAAGAATACTTACAAAATCTTTATAGTAGATACTACCATTTCTAAAATATGTGGAAAATACAATTTTTATAAAGTAGTCATGTACTTGAATTTAATTTCTGTCTAGAGTTACTGTTATCAATTGATGACAGAAAATTTAATCTACTCACATTAAGTTAAACCTAGAAATTTAGGATTATTCTCTATTCTGATTCAGCATTCTACTCCACCATTGTTTTTTGAAGTTGTGTCTAAGCTCTGGAGGTTTTTCTGGTTTTCGTTTGTTTGTTGGTTGGTTTGTTTTTTGTTTTCAATGGTTCTATATCATCAGGAGTTTAGCCTAAATATCCTTAAAACTTTGTCATCTTTACTTACCAGGAATTCTACAATCACAATGAATTCTATTTTCTCTCTCTTAGGCTCCTTTTCCTTCTCAGAGCTAAGGGTAGGTGGAGAATGAGGGATTATCTAGCTCATCTCTGAACCTATTGTTTATGAATAATCCTTGGATTTGCTGTTCAAAATAAGCATTATTCCCTCTTTCAAAGCTATGGACTTTGTGGAGTTTAAGGGTATATTAAAAACGAATAATTAGGTTCTTGTTCTTCTTTTTGTACCTCAAAGTAATGCTGCTTCTGACTGAATAGGGGAAGAGCAACAAGAAAATTAAGCAATGGATGAGAAATGGGGAAAGAAACCTGTTATCTCAAAATATTAGCCTCTTTTGTGAATATGCAGTGATATTTTAAATGAGAATCTCTGAGCATGGGGTCTGGGATAATTATTTTAGCCAATTTTTCAGCTTTGCTCTGATCGCAGATGGGTTCCAAAGTATTTTTTTTTTTTTTTTTTTGAGATAGAGTCTCACTCTTGTTGCCCAGGCCGGAGTGCAGTGACACAATCTCGGCTCACTACAACCTCTGCCTCCCAGGTTCAAGCGATTCTCCTGCCTCAGACTCCCAAGTAGCTGGGATTACAGGTGCTCACCACTATGCTTGGCTAATTTTTGTATTTTTAATGGAGATGGGGTTTCACCATGTTGGCCAGGCTAGTCTAAAACTCCTGACTTCAGGTGATCCGGCCGCCTGGGCCTCCCAAAGTGCTGGGATTACATGCGTGAGCCACCACACCTGGCCACTCCAGAGGATTCTGAGGAGGCTGGGAAGGACCTGATAGGTGTCACAATGAGGTAAATGCCTGGTTGCTTAGATTAGAAATAAAAACATACAAGTATAAAAATATTCTGATTTATCAGAATCTATGTGCTAGAAAATCAAGGCACCTTCTGCAAAGTGCTTTATCTTCTTTCTGTGCTTTTCCCTGGATTTCTAGCTTCCCCCTGTATATTTAATCTAATTTATCCTAAGTTCCACTTGTCCCTCTCCCAGATGAGGGACTGGTTTGAATGGAGTGAAAAGATTAGTAATTATTGGGTATCTATGATGTTCCTAAAACTTTATATGATCTCAATTAATCTATACAACATTCAGTTAATTCTCAAAAAGGTTAAATAAATTGCTCAAGATTGCACAGGTAGCAGGTGAGAGAACAAAGATTAAAATTCGAGTCTATCTGGTATCAAAGTTGGACTTTACTTTGCTACTTTTCTTGACAGAAGATTTAGTGATACCCCTTGATTCCCTCATTACAAACATTTCCTCTACTTTCCAGGCATATGGATGGCCTAATCCTCACTTTTCCTTTCCCCATTCTAAATATCAGATTGCATCTGTAAAGGAAATTTTACGTATGGTATTGTCTTTTCTGTTTTAGATTTCTGATAACAGTATCATTTTTTATGTAGCACTTTGTAAAGCCCTTATACAGTGTGATTCAAGGCGTTGAAACACTGACATGGATTTAAAGCTCAGTCTAACAGTTGCGTGAGCAAGTTAACCTCTCAGAACCTCATATTGCTCTTTTTCTAGCTTCTTTATAGAATCCATTCTGTAATATTTAATTCAATATATTTTAATGGTTTCAGCATACAATTTTTTTTTGTCTTAAACAAATTTCTTTAGGCCTAAAGTAGCTTAAGCGATCCCTTTTATGTGAGGCTATCTTTTTAAATAATATTTTGGTTCAGAGTTGCTGAATTGGCAAAAGATATAGGATAGATATAGGAGAAGTGAATGTGAGGACAAGAGTTTCCAGTGAGAGGAAAAGGGATAGGGAAGGTTGTTATTTGATTTTGGCCTGCTTTCAGGTTTCCTGAGGTTTGAGATCCTCTAGCTCAAGGCCCCACTTCTTTCCTGGTTTCAGGTCAGTGCAGCTGACTACATCCCGAGGACTTCTTTTGTCTGTGCAGCCTGCTGTGCTGATGCCCTTGCCCTTTTCTTTCTCTACATCTCTGGAAAGTCTCTGTGTACACAAGCACGTTTTGGTGTACTCAAGGGCTACATTTTAAAATAAATTATATATCAACAGCATTTTTCTTATAGCAAGCAAAGAAAAGCATGGGTATAGTTATTCTTTGAAGACATTTAATCTATATATAGTGAAGGTGATGTTCATGTAAAAACTTCCTTTGGAGCCCCCTACGCTGGATGGTATGGATTGTGCAGTGGCAGAATTTAAGCTTCCAGTTAAAATTATCTCAGTCTTTTCTGGCTTAAAACAGTCCTATCATATGTAACTACTCAGACATCTCAGAGTCCAGCTTTCTATGAGAATTCCTTCTTCTGCTTGAAAGATGACACCTGAATTCAAAAGGATTCATAGGTCTTCATGGTCATAGGAGAGTGGGAGGTTTATCTCGAATGAGCTTTAAGTTCTCCCTGGCTTCGGAAATGGTCTTTGACCCTAATAGTCAACTAGGCACCCTTCTGGAATCACCTGCCAAAGTCTGCATCTGATGAAACTTGGCATGGCCAGTGAACAGGGATCCTCCACTTACGTAACTGCCTCTTCCTTAACTCTTGGCAGCATTGCCAATCCTCAGCCATTGCAACAACGATGGCACCACATTTCTCATTCCCCTCAGCAGGCCTTCTGGCTCTTGACTCATTTACTTCACATGAGAATTTCTAAATCTCTTACAAACCTCACAAAAGAAAGACTCAGCGGATGCTATTCCTGGTCTTTTCTTTTGGCCTAATGGGCACATGACAGATTCTAAATCTCTTGGACATCCTTTGTTAATTTTGGGCAGTGCAGGTGACAATCATGCCAGAATCCTCAAGGAGAGAGGAAAAAAACTGTTTATTCTCCTTTCTGCTTACTTGTACATATTAATATACATTCCTCCCTTGAAACAAACATTTGAGTGCAAATAGCTTATCTGGGAGATAATCTGTGGAAACAGTGGGTAAGGGAGTGGAGAAGTGAGAGTAGAAAAGAAATATAATGAAGAGTGCATTGTGAAGCAAATTGCTTTAATAAAGGAAATACCCTCTTGGCTCCCCTGTGGAATATGACTGGTGGATTCTCTTCTCATATATAACAATTAACGTGAGACTTTGGCCTCATCATCAGTACTCTACCAAGGCAATTCCAGCAATTCTACCTCATTTATTATAGGCCATTATCATCTTCATGCTTCAAGGACTATCCCAGCAGCAAGTTAAGATTGACTTAAAGCATCTTTGTTCCCATAGTCCTGATCACAGAATAGTGTCTGCAGATCAACACACTCTCTTAGCTTTATACCTGTCCCTACCTACTCTATGCCCACAGATTCATTTTTGGTCATGATCTGAATACGAATTAGTCAGCTTCTATGGTTTGGGGGTAAATAATCTTTTATAGCAGATATAGTACCTCCCTAGTCAGGGTTAGGTTGAAAGTTATTACTGATTGTTGATCTAAGGCAGTGGTTCTCAAAGTATGGTCTCTGGACCAGCAGTACTGCCTGGGAATTTGTTAGAAATGCAAATTTCTAAGTCCCATCCAAAGTCTGCTGAATCAGAAAACCTAGGGATGGGGGCTCAGTAATCCATGATTTAACAAGACCTCCAGGTGATACAGATACATGTCAAAGTTTGAGAAGCACTTATCAAGAAGCCGTGAGCAGAAATGGGGGCAGATCTTCAGAAGGTCAGATATCATCTTGTGGAGCACCTACCTCAGATGAGGCCTTTTCATGGTCTCTTGGTAAGGAAAGGCTGATCTCTGCCCAAGAGCAGAAAGTTGCTTCTGCTAGCTAAAAAGTTTCAGGAGATTTAGTGGTTCAATATATTCATGTGTATGTACTCAGATATTCTTATTTTGAATTTTAGTTTTCTGTTTTTCCTATCAGGGCCAGGACTGTAGCATAGGGAATTGCTAATGGATTGTACAGTTAGCCTTATTTGTAACTTTTACTTTCCTGGTAAAATTCATAGCCTAATTTTAGCAGAGTCTGTCCTCTGGCTGCTAGAGATAAGGGTCTATTTAAGTACTACCACAGCAGAACAATGGCTTCCACGCCGTGTTCTGAGTTGATAGTTGAGTGATCTGACTTTGTGATTTACTCTTATCTTCCTTTGTCACTTTTATGGCACAAGAACACACAAAAACCTCCACAGATCTTATTGTTTCCTTGTCTCTCAAACCCTTTGGATGTTGCAAATGCCATGTATCTTCTTTCACCTGTAGTCCATCCCAATTCACCATAAGTAGGGCGTGTTGTGTTGCTAGAGTACTACAAAGCTATCACTTTTCCATTGTTGCCTTACTTTGGTTTCCTCCAGAAAAAATATTCTAAAATAAAGATTCTAATGCAAGCAGATTTAGTAACACTTATCTCATTGTCCAGATGGTGTCACATGGCCTAATTATGTTGGGATCATTCGAGTGAAAATTTAGTTTTCCTACCTGCTACCATGTGAAGCAGCAAGAGAGAAAGAGGATAGAAGTGAATATTGGCTCAGCCAAATAACAATGTTTGCCACAGAAGGTATGTAAAAACATTATCCAACTATACATATAAACACACACACTCATACATGCATGTCACTGCATATGTGGTTTATTCCATCTTCTGTGTATATAATAGTGTTTACCCCTTAAAATGCAGAATGAGTAGTGAGATAGTAGTTGGTAGAGGAGATGGCATAAATTGTAAAAGTAAAGATACTTGCTTTTATTTGGGAGAAGTGTTAGAGATGGTGGATGTGCTCCCCAAATACTAACAATGGTCGACAGGACTGGAGATGTTCCATACAGATTTTTCTTTCTTTACCTAAAAGCAGTTTTAAATAGGCAAGAGTAAAAAGCCTTTGTACCTGATCACTAAGAAGCTGCTAGATCACCGAGGAAAAAAAATCACAGGAATGCACATTGTGAGAAATGGTGAAGGTACACACAAATATTGCTCAATAATGTTTATTGAACTGAAATGAGTTTTACAATTCTGTTGACGTGAGTTGCTTGGATTGAATCAGGAAGTTCTTCATTTCCTCATTAGGAGACTATGAATGGTGAGCTTTACTCACCTGATTGTCTTTCATGTACAAGAAATTGTTAATAGTCTGCAAAAACTCATTTTAAAAAAAGTAAAATAAAACAACATAATGTTAAACATATTAGATTAGAAAAATCAACTTGAAACTTGGCCTTAAAAAGATAAACTTTTTCTGTATCTTTTTCTAAAATTTAACAATTATTAGCTCTCTCTTACAACAGCACAAATGTGTGTACCACTAATGCCCAGATTTTATTTTTTCTGATGCTGTTTTTCTCTGAAGAGAATCATGACTCCTTAGAGGTAGCTGTTTAAATGACTTGAAGCAGGAAGAAGTTATGTTTCGAAACAATATCTGAAACATATAGTTTTTGCCAGAGAGGAAAGATGTTTTTATAAATATCAGGGGATGAAGCCTGAGGATAAAGGAGGTTTCTAATGAAAAATCTACTGTTTAAGTTATTAAACATTGAGCATCAAATCACTTTGATAATTATTAATTCACATACACTGAATATGTGAAAGCCTATGAGTTCATAACACATCAAAAAGAAAAAGTTATGTGTAAAAAGTTTGAAAACAAAAAAGCAAGTGAATGTAGCAGAATAGGATTATGTTTTAAAAATAATTTTAATAAGTAGAGGACAGCTTTGCTCTTTCCATTAAACATATGAATTTTACAAATTACAGTGATATATTTTTCTCTCTGGGTAAATATGAGTAATACAGAGAACAATGTGAAAAACAAGTGGTTCTTAAAGAGAAATAAATAAAAAGTACTGATCAGTACTGGTGGTTACCCATAGTCAACACCACTAGTCAAATTCTCAATAACCACATACAGAGAGGGCTTAATTGTGTATGCCGAGATAAGTGTCTTACAGAGGAACTTCATCTTCACATAATTTACCCCTTATCTCCTAGGACATGAGACTTCTTGATGACTCTATTAATTATACTAATTGGAAATTTAGTGATATTTTCGACTCAGCTAAGCTGTGCCCAGATTTCTGATCCACAGAAACTGTGAGATAATAGCTTTGTTTTGAGCTATTAAATTTCAAGAATAATTCGTTATGCAGCAACAGTAATTAGTACACCAAGAATGATAGGAAATGAAGTTTAGGTGTATCCTGGTCCCACATCCCAATCAGGAATCTATTACAGATAATCCAGAATTTGCTGCTTAGGCTAGAAATAGAGCTCTTTTTCATTTGTTTCTGCTAAGATTTGTGCTAGGAAGTTTTGTCTGCTAACCTCATCATAACCCATAGGTAAGAATAAGGACAAGCAATCGAATAAGAAGAGAGCTAATAACAAAATAAAATGTAAATATGTGGATTTTAAATTCCAGAAAAATTCTTTAAATATTTTGGTTTTTGTATAAGTGCAATAATAAATTTAAATTATTGTTATTTTGAGCATATATTTTGTGTATTTCTTAAGGAGTTTAAAGCATTAGCACATCAGGAGATTAAATTTTACAATAATACAAATAAATAAGTTTGTAGTCAATGTTATATTTGGATAAATGTTGATTTATTATGTAAATACAGTGTAGATATTTATATGAATGTTGATTTTAATGCTTAAAAGACTATTACATGTTTAATGTTTTTATTAGACAAGTAAATTGGACGTTAAGGATACTCTTAATGATACATTAAAGCTCACTGGACATTAAAGAATCTATCAACATTGACTATTAACTATGAGGAACTCCTAAAATTGTAAATGACTCTGAACTGTCCGTGCCTTCTGTAGCTTTCTTCCCCCACTATACATGAGAGTGACATTCAATGTTACACTTGCATTTTCTAGTCGTAACATGGATTCTAAGATAATTTCTGAATTTAAAAAAAGTTTACAGCTTTATTGAGGCATAATTCACAAATAACAATTATATATATTCAAGGTGCACAGTGTGATAATTTGATATATGTATACATTGTGTAATGATTACCAAATTCAAATTAACACATCCATCATCACAATTAGTTAACCTTGTATGTGTGGCAGGGGACAGGGGGTGGGGAAGAGGTCATCAAAATTATTTTTTAGTAGAAACTATTGAAAGGAGATAATATTGCTACTGGTTAAAAATCAAAGATGATTTTCTTGCTATTGGGTGTGCTATTGAACTGGCTCAGTTCCACTGGAGATCCTCTGCAGAATCATGTAGAATGCACTCAAATTTTTCCCTCCAAAGGACAGAAAGTCAAGGTTTTTATCCAATGACACTCTTTCATTGGCTGAAGGTTGCCTCTGGGAATTCTTGAACCTTTCTGGGCTTCTCAGTGTGTGAAAAACTCTAATTCAAATGAAAGAATTCAGAAAAACCCATTCTTAAATGATTCTTTGGTGGTTAACAGAGGTCTGTACAAGATCTCACTGTGTTGCCCAGCCTGGAATTCAGTGGCTATTCACAGGCACAATCACAGTGTACTATAGCCTCTAGCTCCTGAGCTCAAATAATTATTCAGCCTTAGTCTTCAGAGTAGCTGGGACCACAGGTGAACGCCACTGTGCCCCACCAAACCCACTTTAAGAAACAAATACTTTCTTTTCAGTAAAGAAACTAGAAGGAGAAAACACCGAGAGCTGTAGGAGATTGTGGGATAATTCATCTGGTGACAGATCCATAGCAACGTCTGTCCAGTCTGCTGGGGGCTGACAGCTTACTCTTTCCGCCAGCCTGAGTCTCATTTTATGTGGAGAGTACTAACTAGTATGACATTCATGGCCTCTTCTGATGGTGGCGTTTGTGGCCTCTTCCCTACTCATCTGCTACAGAAGAAAGAGTGACTTATTTGAAAGCCGAGTTTGGAAGGAGAAGCTAGACAGGTATATTTTAGTCCTCTCATTTCTTTAGTTCTTTTGCGATCTAGCTGCACAGAGCAATTTGGCTCCTCCTGGCATAAGTTTTACAGGGCAAACCTTCTGCTTAGGGATGCTTATGGTGGCCAGTTTTTCTCTGTGACTGAATGAGGAAATATGAGAAAAGGCTCTGACCCGTGGGCAGTCAAAGCAATAAAGGGAATATTTAAATTTCTGTCTGCTTGATTCTTCTTAATTAGTACAAAATGAGGCTGTGAAAGAGGGTGCTATTTATTACTCCCACCCCTTGTTGTACCTTTAAAGCATAAGAACATAGCTAAAAATTTACAAGGCTTTTTGTTGAATGTAGTTACTCACAAATGATGACTATTGCGATGTTACGTAACTTCTTGTCATGAATGTAGTTCCTCTTCCACAATTTCACATCTGGAGTTAGATGTGCATTTTTTTTTTTTAACCACAACAAGCACATATTTTCACAACTTTGGTACAACTGTGATGTACTTTTCATCATTCTATGATTTCAGTTCCTTACAACATCATTCTTAATGGGTGAGCATTGTTTTTCTTTTATTTGTTAATGGCGTTCATAATACCCATGGTTATTATTGCTAAATGCTATTATAATAATTTGTCATTTTTTCAGGTGGTAAAATGTATTGTTCGATGAGAAGCATGTTAAGTCTGATACACAGATACTGTATTAGTTTGGGTTTCCTTAAGCAAAGCCTGAGACATAACTTTAAATTATGCCAGTTTATTTGGTAGCAGTGGGGGGGAAATCATGGATAAAAATGAGGAGAATGAGGCAGAAGATGATGAAAAGTTAATAAGCAGTTTATTATTGTGTTGCTACATACAGCTGGAGCTCAGTCCTACTGGGGATCCTCTGAGGAGTCATGTAGAATGCACTAGGAAACAACTCCAAAGGACCAAGAGACTGGGAGGACAGGGAAAAGTGTCCTTTGTCTACTGACTGTCCTCAGTTGGTGGAGGGTTAACTTCCTCCAACTTCTGGAATGCCTCCTGTGCCAGCATAATGAAGAAAGGTGGTGTGGCAAGAGCAGAAGCTTGAGACAGGTAAAGATGCTTACAGCTTGCACAGGATCTGTCTCTCCACCACAGCTGCAGATGCAACCCAAGGTGAACTGACAGGATGTGGTACAGGGCTTACAAAGCATCCGCTGCAAGTATGATTCAGAAAATACGCGGAAGAAGAAAAAACATTTACCAATTTCATCCCATCAATATGTGCCTTAACTGTTGGCTTGATATGACTAAACAATCATTTGCAAAGCTTTCAAATTCCAGAACTGTCAGATATATCTGTATATTTGTATTTTTATTTTAATCTACATCCATGACTTTATTTATGTATCTATATATGTATATATGAGTCTATCTAGCTAGCTATCTCTCCACTGATCCAGTCAACATTTCCTTTATATTGCATTGACTTTGAGGGCAGTCCCCAGGGAGGAAACTGAATGTGAAAACTTAGGTTATTTAAGGGTGAATGCTAAAGAGAGCCTCTTTCTTGGCGGACAGTCAGAATTTGATGGGATGAGCAACGTAAGCTCTAGAAAAAAAAATGTCATAATTTGTAGGCCATAATTCTCTAGGTCCTTTCAATTTTGTTATCCTCTGGCATTAAATAAAATCTTACTGCAATGTTCCAGTTTGCTCTCTATTGTGCTCATAAAAAGATTTGATGTTCACAATTGGTTTTTAGTTTTAAGGGACAATGGCACTTATAAGGTCTATCCTGGTAGTAGTTTAAGAATAAGGGAATCTGCAAGAGGAATCTCAAATTACCTGCTGTGGAGATTGTCCATTTTTTTTGTCTTTTGTTAAGAAAGGTAGCAATTTTTTTACAGGGTCTCACTGTGAATAGGTAAAGGTCTTTTTAAATATTGTTTCACCTTCTACAACAGTTGATTTAGTTCATCCATTTTCTAAATCACATTAATTCAAAACTGTGTTATACACTGAAATGATAAATGTAAGGTTTAATTCTTCCCCATAAATTTTTTTATTTTAGTGATCTATTCAATAGTTTAGTATCAGGGATGGGTTCAGAGGCTGGTCTTATTAACATCTTCATAAACTGTGGAAAGGAAATGTTCACATTGAAATTCCCAAGTTTGCCAATGACCCTAAGCTCTTCTGGTTAACGAAAATGCCACGCTGATGGAAATAAACTGCAGAAAGACTTCATCAAGCTATGTTCATAAACAGAACATTGATATATGAACCTCAGAAGGGACAAAGATAAAATAATGAGCCAATACATGTAGAAAAAAATAATCCAAACTATACCTGCAGAGTAATGGGCTTGGTGCTATCTGTTACAGTTCGGGGATCATTGTGAACTCTTCTCTAAGGACAGGGATGAGTCCATTAAAAGCTGATAGAATTCTGACAATCACGAGAAAGGGAAAGGAAACAAAACAGAGCACAGTTGTCCTCTTAGAGAAAATCAAGCTGCAGATGTGTCTGTTATTTACAGTTCTGATCACGACAGTCAGGAACATGATGAAAAGGAAAGCAGTAGGGGTCAGACATCTGAAACAACTAGGAAGAATGGCCATGCTGCCATATTAAGTGGAGACTAAACAGATTTAAACTCCAAATGGAATGGTGAAGTTTGAGAGAAAATAATTGTTTTGTATGTAAAAATCAGGTAATTCTTATAAAAGAGGCAAAAGAAAGAATACATCAAAAGAAGTTTCATTTGAAAGATGCAGCATAGATTTATGAAACTCATTTCTTAAGAGAGATAGTACCTGATAAAAGTAGAATTTCCAAAAAGAATTTACTAGACTCTTATAGTATGCATTTAAGTTGTTATTCAAGAAAAAATAGTTTATTGGTTTTATCTCTAGCCTTTTAAGCTGAATATTAATAAATTCTCATTTACTATGTTTTGGTGTTTCACCAGAGATAGGGGTAAAAAGCACCTCCTCAGGACCAATAGCTTCATGAATTGAGAAGTTAAAAATGGAGATGTATAATTATTACATGAGTTTCTCAAACATCTGTCACCTCATATTGTTTAGTTATTATTGAGACAAAGCAGTGAACATCCAACAGATTTAATCTGTGCAAAACACAGAAATATTTTTCAATGTATTTCTGTTTTAAGCAAATCAATTAATTCTCATCTAGGGGAGATTAGTTAATATCAGAAAAATCTCTGCTTAAAATCACTTGAAACCTCAGGAATTTCTTTAAAATTTGAGCTCATGTGTTTAAAATAACTGGACCACTACCTAATTGTTTCAGTACTATTGATTTTCAATAACTGATTAATAGTACCCCAGGTAGAATCAGTCAACTATAATGTGACTGGACTTGATTTATTAAAAAAAATCTTAAAATAGTTAATTTGGCAGCTATGTATAGACACAGTTCACTTCTAAGGAAATAATACTTTGCTGGTTACAATCTATTCTTACTCCTCTACCTGTTTTTTTATGAATGAACCATAGTAAAAAAGTATCTAATGTGGGAAGTCAGCAAATACTTTTTGAAAAGGTCCTAACAATAAAAACTTTAGGCTTTTTTGTACCATATGGTCTCTGTTGCAACTCTTCAATTATGCCATTACAATGTGGAAGCAGCCAGAGGCAGTACATTAACAATTAGGTGTGGCTGTTTGTTCCAATAGAACTTTATTTTCAAAAGCAGGCACAGGCCAGCCAATAATAAACACATTAAATTAAAGGTTCTATTTCACAGGAAACACCTTTAGCTCAACCTGTGTATACAGTAGGCTTTTACTTTTAAGATTGGTTCTCTGCTCAGTATTACATGTTTAAAAGATAATAATATTTACAGTCAGAGGGCCTGGGCCCATGCCTGTTCTATTTACTAACTATATGACTTTGTGGAAGAGGTTTTTCTAAGTCTTGATTCTTTCTTTCTAACCTGATTAATTGTAAGAATTAAATAATATTGATGAGAAGGATTTTGTAGAAATCTACAAATACTAGTCACCGCTCTCACTTCCCTGGGTCATTGGTTAACACATGCAATTTTCCTCTCTGCAAACAACCTACAGGCTTATTAACTCCATGTACTTCCCCTAAGTGAGAAGTAAGTCGAAGGAGGATCTGGTATAATCCACTTCACTCAAAAAAACTAAATTATCTGATAATTAGAAGATTTTATGAAATGCATGTTTATAGTGAAAAAAATCCTAAAATATGCAAAAAGAGAAAATAGAAGTTGTTGTAGCTGACATAAATGATAGCAATTTAAGAAGAAAAGGATGAGAAATTAGAGAAAATAAAAGAAGCGGAAGATGAAAGGTAAGGGGCAAAACCAAAATAGACCCAATAACGGGAGTGCAGGAGAAAAATAGTAAGGCAAAGCTAATGAAAGTAGGTCTAGTTGAAGGTAGGTATCAGGCCATGCACTGAATAGGAAGCTTGCAGGCCTGAATGTGTGTCTGCTTCCATTACCAGGGTTATCTCCTACATTTTGCTTTAGTTATCACACTTGAGACCTTCCTATTTGTCTCTGTATTTACCGACAGATAGCCAAAGATAAGGTCCAGGGAGGCATTTCAAATAAGAGCCCTCAGGTCTATTGACTCTGCATTTCTAATCAGAGAACACTTCCTTGACAAAAATCATGCCCCTGTGCCCTGACTACAAAATGAGTGAAGATAAATGAAGATTAAATAACAGACTTGTTAATCAGAATTTGGGGTAGACTTAAATTTTCACAGTCCATTTTCTCACTCTCACTTTCTCGCTCACTCAAGCCTGTATTCCTGCTTATACATTCTCACAACACACATCCACACCCACGCACGCCTGTCAAACTTTCTCTACCCAGATGGATAAAACGGACTGAAGTTGGGTGCACCAATGTGTCTTTTATAATCAGTATTCAGTGCCTCAGAGTCAGGCAAACGAGGAGAAAATAAAAACCATACTTTAAAAAATCATAGAGAAATAAACATTCCTATTTTCTTCCTGTTGTTACTCATGCTATCCTACCTAGGTACCACGCTCATGTTAAGTGGATATTCAGTTCCACCATCTGACAAACAGAAGGTTAAAAGTATGATTGCTTAGGGAGAAACAAACAAGAGGGTTTTATTTTCATCTCATAGGGAAGTATTTAAAATATATCTCTTTACCCCCAAACAGAGTTATTTTCAGTCACTGTATTATATGTGGACTTGGCTATAGCAGCTAAAATATAAAAATACACTTAAGAATCATATTCTTTGTTAATTTGCAATTTTAGAGGATTTGGAAGTTTGGACTTACTGAGAAAGGAAGGACAATTAGATTTTGGAAAAAAAAAGTAGATCACGAGTGGTTTGACAAGAGAAAGGAATTGATTGCCCTGGAAGAAAACACTAAAAATTTTATGAAACACTTTCTACAGCATCCAAAGGGAGAACTTTTCAGAACAAAAATTTAAAGCAAAATATTAATATCTTTATACATATTATTTTCTAAGTTTAATAATGGAAGATAATGTGTTTTGGATACTTCCTAAAAATCCAGGGGAAAAATATATATTCTGGTGGTAGTACCACCTCTCTTTGCTTTATTTTCTGCAATTTAGGTATTATTCAATAATGAAAAGCAGAATTTATTAGAAAGTTCTCCCAGGACCCAAATCTACCATCTTAATAAGATAAATTACTTTATATTCTCCTTTTACAGAACTTTTTTTGTTTGTTTGTTTGTTTCTGAATCCAAACTTACTTAAGCACCTTCCCATTAAAGAAAAAAGATTGCTACAACTATGTTTTCAGTAGGTATACTTCCAAAGGACTAAAATAGCTTGTCTAATTTCCTCTGTTTTTACCCAATAGAAAGAAAACGCAAGAAAGGAGACATAAGTGTTACAGGTTTCCCCCAGTACTCTTTCACTCCAGGTCAGTTATGGCTGCCACCACCAAATAGAAGTAGATAGCAGCACAGTTATATTCCTTGACTTTCTTGGTTTATGTTTACAATAGGTTTTCATCTTATCCCTCTTGCCCCACGTCACTCATAAGACAGCAGTTTCCAAACATACCAAGACCACTATTTTAACCAGAGACTAGAAACATGGAATGACCTGAATTGGATTGAAGTTGGTTTTTTCTAGATTGCTTTTTAGATAATTATAGATACCTGAATTAATCAAAAACATGCGCTTAAGCTTTGCAGAGCAGCTTGTCAAAGTCTGCCTGCTTAAGAATACCCTGTTTTTGCTCTTTTTTAAAATTCACTACAGAAGAAACATTCTTCTATGGTAACATATGATGAAAGTGACACTGATTTGGAATGTAAATATATGCAGGGTGTTTTAAACCGACAGCATTTTGTATGAAAAAAAAAACTTAAAAAATATATACTATCTTTGAAATGCAATCGACAGAATAAAACAATAACAGTTATTCTATTCTAATTTCTAAAGTGTACATTGTAAGAGGATATTCACTCAAGGATATAATCTTTTACCTTGTAAGAAAAATGTCAATATTTTAGTTATGTTTTAGTATTTGACTAAGAAATGAACTAGTTGAAAAATTGACTTCTCATTAAATAAAATAATACAAAATCACTATTTGATTTTTTCTAACCTACACAGAGGATAATTTCATGTAGCTCAATCTAAAACATGTGTCTTCTTCAAAGAGACATGGCCCCGCAAAAGCTGTGATTTTTAAAAAAATCACAACTCTTGCCAGGTGCAGTGGCTCACACCTGTAATCTCAGCATTTTGGAGTCCAAGGCAGGTGGATGGTTTGAGGCCAGAAGTTTAAGACCAGCCTAGCCAACAAGGTGAAACCCCATCTCTACTGAAAATACAAAACTTAGTCAGCCATGGCGGCACGCACCTGTAATCCCAGCTACTCAGGAGGCTGAGGCATGAGAATCACTTGAACCCCAGAAAGTGGAGGTTACAGTAAGCAGAGATCAGGCCACTGAACTCCAGCCTGGGTGACAGAACAAAACGCTGCCTCAAAAAATAAAAACCAACTCTTTTATGCTTTGAATATTTTTTTTTGAAAAAAGAGAGAAAAAAGAAAAAGAAAGAAAAAGAGAAAGAAAGAAAGAGAGAAAGAAAGAAAGAAAAAAAGAATGAAAGAGAGAAAGTAAGAGGAAGAGAAAGAGGGAGAGAGAACGGGAGTCTTGCTTTATTACCCAGGCTAGAATGCAGTCTAAAAATGGGTATTGAAAACCTCTTTTATGCCAATAATTGTGCTTAACAAGGGAGACAGGAATGAATAAGGGAGGAAAATAACAAACAAGCAGCCAACAAATATTTCATTTAAACCTGCGAAATGCTATGCAATTCCTGAGGAGTGATTTACTTCCAATTATGCAGTCACTTTTAGAGTAGGTGTGATGTGGTACTGATAAGAATGCATGTTTTGTGGATTTGGGGTGGAGAGTTCTATAAATGTTTATTAAGTTTACTTGTTCCGGGTCTGAGTTCAAGTACTGGATGTCCTTGTTAATTTTCTGTCTCATTGATCTGTCTAATATTGAAAATGTGATGTTAAAGTCTCCCACTATTATTGGGTGAGAGTCTAAATCTCTTTATAAGTCATTAAGAACTTGCCTTATGTATCTGGGTGCTCCTGTATTGGGTGCGTATAAATTTAGGATTGTTAGCTCTTCTTGTTGCATTGATCCTTTTTACCATTATGTAATGTCCTTCTTTGCCTCTTTTGATCTTTGTTTCTTTAAAGTCTATTTTATCAAAGGCAAGAATTGCAACTCCTGCTTTTTATTTATTTATTTATTTTTTGCTCTCCATTTGGTTGGTAAATCTTCCTCCATCCCTTTGTTTTGAGTCTTTGTGTATCCTTGCATGTGAGATGAGTCTGGATGCAGCATACCAATGGGTTTTGGCTTTTTATCCAATTTGCCTGTCTGTGTCTTTTGATTGGGGCATTTAGTCAATTTAAATTTAGGATTAATGTTAATATATGTGAGTTTAATACTGACATTTAATGCTAGCTGGCTGTTTTGCCCATTAGTTGATGTAGTCTCTTCATTATGTTGGTGCTCTTTACCTTTTGGTATATATTTTGGAATGGCTGATACTGGTTTCTATGTGCAGTGCTTTTTTCAGAAGCTCTTGTAAAGTAGGCCTGGTGGTGATGAAATCTCTGGGTACTTGCTTGTTCACAAAAGATTTTATTTTTCCTTCACTTATGAAGCTTAGTTTGGCTGGATAGGAGATTCTGGGTTGAAAGTTCTTTTCTTTAAGGATGTTGAATATTGGTCCCCACTCTCTTCTGGCTTGTAGGGTTTCTGCTGAGAGATCTGCTGTGAGTCTGATAATCTCCCCTTTGTGGGTAACCTGACCTTTCT
Organism: Sapajus apella; assembly: GCF_009761245.1. Classification (NCBI taxonomy): domain Eukaryota; kingdom Metazoa; phylum Chordata; class Mammalia; order Primates; family Cebidae; genus Sapajus; species Sapajus apella. The sequence goes on from NW_022436985.1 coordinate 17,703,206, forward strand.
CTCTGGCTGCCCTTAGCATTTTCTCCTTCATTTCAACCCTGGTGAATCTGATGATTATGTGCCTTGTGGTTGCTCCTCTTGAGGAATATCTTTGTGGTGTTCTCTGTTTTACCTGGAGTTGAATATTGTCCTGCCTTCCTAGGTTGGGAAAATTTTCCTGTATAATATCCTGAAGAATATTTTCCAGCTTGGATTCATTCTCTTTGTCACATTCAGGTACACCTATCAAACGTAGATTAGGACTTTTCACATAGTTCCATATTTCTTGGAGACTTTGCTCATTCCTTTTTACCCTTTTTTCTCTAATCTTGTCTTCTCGTTTTATTTCATTGAGTTGATCTTCGATCTCTGATATCCTTTCTTCTGCTTGATCAATTCGACTGTTAAAACTTGTGCATACTTTGCAAAGTTCTCATATTGTGTTTTTCAGTTCCATTAATTCACTTATATTCCTTTCTAAATTGTCCATTCTCATTAGCATTTTGTCAAACCTTTTTTCAAGGTTCTTAGCTTCTTTGCATTGGGTTAGAACATGTTCTTTTAGCTCACAGAAGTTTCTTAATATCCACCTTCTGAAGCCTGATTCTGACAATTCATCACACTCATTCTCCATCAGGCCTTGTTCCCTTGCTGATGAGGAGCTGCGATCCACTGAAGGAGGAGAGGCATTCTGATTTTGGATGTTTTCAGCCTTTTTGCACTGGTTTCTTCCCATCTTTGTGGATTTATCCACCTGTCGTCTTTGTAATTGCTGACTTTCAAATTGGGTCTCTGAGTGGACGTCCAGTTTGTTGGTAGTGATGTTATTTCTGTTTCTTTGTTTTCCTTTGGTGGATGCCCCTCCCCCACAGAGCTGGACCTTTCCTGGTTCAGCTGTGCTTGCTATGAAACTCTCAACCGTCAGCGTTTCCAATTGCTGTTTTTTTGTGGGGGTGGGACCAGCCGAGCCCGATCACCTGGCTCCCTGCCTCTGAGCCCCCTATTTTTCTTTTCCTAATTGAATGGTGAATTCTCTCCCAGGTGCCCCAGTCGCTCACTGAAAAGGCACTGGAATCTATGCGATTTCCCGTGTGGTGACTGCGCCAGCTGAAACAGTGGCACTGAGATTTGTGGTGATTTTCTGCCCGGGAATCTCCCAGTCTGGCTCCCAGTCTGGCTTCAGTCCCCTTTTCAATCAGCTGAATGGGTGACTCTGCCTTCCCGGAGCTCCAAATGCCAACTAAAAGGGCACCCAGTCCCGCACACTCCGCACTGAGAACTGCTGTGCTGCAACGCTGGCAAAACAGCCACCCGGGCCAAAAGAGTCACGCTGGCGACCCATGGGGCTCCTCCACTGGGAATCTCCTGGTCCTTAGGCAACAAAAATTCGTCTGGAAGCCTGGCGTCCACTCACTTCCTGCACCTTCACTGGGAGCTGCAACCCTGAGCTGCTGCTAGTTGGCCATCTTGGATCTCTCTCGCTTTGAATATTTTTAATAGCATAATTTTTTTTTTCAATTTTACCACTTGTAATTAATTAGATACATATTTGTTCATGCAATTTCCCAGGCTACTTTGTGAAAATTACAATGAAACATTTGAAATCCATACGGATTTAAGGCTCTAGTTTAGACCAATGTCTTCATCATTTCTAAGGTCTTGAATACAGCAATTGGTTTTTTTCCAGGACAATTTAATGACTTTTATTACATTTACACATCCATTATCCACCATCACAATCAAAATGTAAAATGTTTCCTTCACCCTATCTTCTGTTCCTTTACAGCCAGTGCCCCCATACCCAGAGGCAACCACTGATCTGATTTCTATTGCTATGGATTAATTTCACCTTGTCTAGAACATATAAAAGTGGGATGATATAGCATGTATGCTTTTGTTTCTGCCTTCAGCTAGCAAAATATTTTAGATTTATCCATGTTATTGTATCAGTAGTTTCTTTTTATTGCAATGCTGTAGTATTCCATTGAATGAATGTACTGTTATTTGCTCATCCATTCACCTTCAGATAGACATTTATGTTCTTATCAGTTTGGAGTTATTATGAATAAAGCTGCTATGAATAACTGTGTATAAGACTCTGTGTCCTCATTTCTTTTGGGAATGTACTGATAAGTGGAATTGCTTGGTCACATAGTAAATGTATGTTTAACTTTATGTTAAATTATCAAGTTACTTTTCAAAGTAGTAATACCTTGATTTTTATTTCATAATCTCTAGTTGAGATAATGAAACAAGATAACCATTTTCTTGCTGCTGTTATGACAAATTACCATACATTTAGTGCTTTGAAACAACCTGTATTAATTATTGTACAGTCCTGAAAGTCAGAAGTACAAAACTAATCTTATGGCTTGTTCCCTATGGAGGCTCGGAGGATAGAATTCACTTTTTGTCTTTTTTATATTCTAATGACTACTTGCATGTCTTGGCTCATGATCACTACAGTATGTTGTTTCTATCTTTGCATTTCCTACTGTCTCTTTAACCTCTAAACTCCTTCTTTTGAGGAAGAATCCTTGTGATTACCTTAAGCCTACCAAGATAATCCAGGATATTCCCTATCTCAAGATCCTTAGCTTAACCACATCTACAAAGACCCTATTGGCATAGAAGGTAATAAATAATCACAGGTTCTGAGGATTAGAATGTGGCTATATTAGTGGACCATTTTCCAGCCTACTACAGGCTCTAACCTTCTAATTAGTTTTAATTAGAAAACTCATTTAGCCAAAACTTTGAGGTACATACAAAGTTTTTGGTATCACCTTCTCAGTCTTAATAGCTACTATTAATTAATGGTTACCATATGCCAAATGCTGTGCTGAGTACTTGGTACATAATCTTAATTCATACAACTATCCTCTCTTATGGTTTTAAATGTACCCAGCTGAAGATGAAAAGACTGTGAGGACTTTTATACAAGGTCACAGCATAACAGAGCTAGGATTAAAACCTGTTACATCTTTACATAAAGTCCTTACTATTAACTACTATGATTCATTGCATTTATCTAGCTCAGTGTTTCTTATAATCTTTTCACATTACAACTTAGCTTCATAGCATTTATTTGTGAACTTCTTAGTTCAAAGCATTACAGCAGACACTGTCAGTAAAGAAAAAGGAATTGATTCAAACAATCCAAAGTGGGAGAGTGAACAAGTATAAAAATCACAATAATGCAATATTTAGTAAAAGTACATGTAAGAGATAGAAACAGAGTTATGAGACATAAAAGTAGAGAAATCACATTTAGTTTGATATAGGGATGTTAGAGGAGGAATGCTGGGAATCTATGGGGAGGCACAGGGTACTCATCAGTAAAGCGTAATTGTTTTAGATTCATTGAATCTAAATTTATATAAATCTAGTTACATTTGAAAAAGTATAAACTTCTATCTCTTACTGGGTCCATCTTAGCCATCATGGCAACTTGTTTATGTTCAATACAGTCTAAGTGGTTTGTACACAGTACTTTGCAAGCTACTAGATTTCAAAATGATATCTTTAAATATTTCCCTATTAGGTTGTAAACTATTGCCTTAAGGATGAGAAACACAAGAGAACCGGCAACATCTAAGTCAAATTCTTGACTTTTCAGCTCCTAAGTAATAATAATTTTGGTAATTTTAATAGTAAACAAACTGCTTACTATATGCCATGTACAATCCTAAACACTATGTATATTCCAGACACTGTACTACGTGCTTAGCTCATTTAATCACAACAACCCTTTGAGACAGGAACCTTTGTTAGGCTCATTTTTCCAGATGAAAAAACCAGACAGGTTGATTTATGTAATGTTGGATAGGTAGCAAACATTTACACTGAGATTTGAACTTGGGCATTCTGGCCCTTGAAACTAAGTGCCTAATCATTACATATTACTCACTCTAAGAGTAGACTAAATGGACTATTGCTCTACATTAGAAAATCTAGGCAGTTCAAAAGCCGGTGCTTTTGATTTACATGAGCCTTCTTGAGAGACAATATATTTTTCCTTAAAATTTCAAGAGGTAGGTTTTGAACATAAAGAGGATACAAGATATGTAATTTATCCTGTACGTTATAGAGTTGACAAAAATGCAGGATGATGTGAGATCTGGGTCTTTTTTTGGTCACTTAAGGGAGATAAAAGTCTGTTCAGCTGGTGGGAAAAGAAAAATTTGAGAAGGACCTATCAGGGCTTTAATGGGTGCCAGAAAGGGTCCTGCTTACTTCCATTCTGTGTAGTCTAAACCTCATAGGGAGGGCAAAAGAAAGCCTGGCTAAGTGTGTGGGGATCCATAGCAGATAGAGCTTCAGAGGGTGCAGCTCCCAAACTGCAAAGTAAAGGAAGTCCCAAGTCCAACATCATGCCTGAGTGGCAATCGACCATTACTGAAGGAGGTGTGTAATAACAGGTCCAAAGACAGCCTCTCAGAGTCCCATGTACCCTAGTAGCAAGGGCTAAATGTAGGCTGGTGGATGACAGGATACACTGTTCAAGCCAAGACAAGCATCAAAGGACAGAATGGTACCCAAAGGCTAAATGAACAAAACACTCAGCTTTGGCCAGTGTGAGTAGAGGATGATGGCATATTTTATAAACATCCCAGTTCTGATCCTGGAGACAAAAAGTTCGTCTCTCAGAATTTAGATTAGCCTTAGGGAGAGGGGAAAGGGGAAAAACGTGAAATAGAGTTCAAAACCAAAAGAGATTGAGATACATCTGAAAGTGAATGAGCCACCTTGAATTAGCCAGGTTAGCTTTATCAATTAGAGCAAACTTGAGAAATAAGTGAAATCACTTGTAGAAAAACAATAAAAAACACATTTTAGCAAATCTTACTTTTGTTGCCTGAGAGCTTCATACCTCTAAGGGAGAGAAGAAAAAGAAAAAAACAGTAAAAAAGGTAATGCAGTTACTAGGCTTGAAAAGACTATTTTTCTATAAACTTCTTTCTTCTAGATCGTAGACTTTTTGTTCATTGGTCAGGAAATTTAGCCCTAGGATATTTCACAGAGATTAATCTTAGAGGTTAAGTCTTCTTAAGATCATTGAGAAGATTATAAGAGGTTGTACGTGTGAAAAGTTAGTGGAAAGTATTACATGTAAAACACCATTGTTTTTATGTTTTAATTGGCAAAGTCATGGTTATTGGCAAAAACAGGATCTGTAAACTGTATTTCATTTCTTTTTCTATAATATCATAAACACTGTCTTCTATTTCCTTGAGGCAAATTTTCCCTTTCTGCCCCAACTATTATACAATGATAGTATCAGATAACAGTGAGAAGGAAAGAACTCAGGTTCATCAGTCTTCGAGTCACACAAAAACAAGGCAGTATTAGGTGTCTGAGCGGTTGTTAATAGCAGCTTGAATATGTGAGTGTCACTGGGCTGTCAATATTTTCTGAAGCTCATCATGTTGGCAGTTTAATGTGAGATATTTTATAGGGGAGGTGTGGGTAGGAGAATATGCAGAAGATCTAGCTTCTATTTCCTGTTGATTATAATCACGTTTGTCACTCACCTGCTTGAACTGCTAAAACCCTTCAGGAGCCTGATTGAAGAAGCCTCCTGTTAAGTGGAAAAAAGTCTCTCCTGCCTCTTAGCAAATCACAGTAAACATGTCAACACATTATGGGATGCAGTAAACTTTTGAATATATGAACATCTGATGAGAAGATCTTTTTGATCAGAGCTTTTATGTTGGTTCAATAGGCAGGACTAGTTATCCACTTTGTTTACCTTCAGGTATCTGAGGCAGTTATACACACATGCTGGGATTTGGGGTCAGCTCCCTGTGAAATGTATGGAAACACATTTAACGCACAGGCTTTTGAGTCTTCCCTCCCTGCTGACCCTAGTATTTTAAAACGGGAGGTCATGGCTCTAGGAGAGTGCCTCGATATTCTAAAATAGATACACTAAATACAGTACAAAGATGCAGTTAAATTTTTCTTCTGCATGTTTGTAGCACATTTGTGCAAATTGTAAATAATTTGTTTTGCTGAATTTTCTTTAGCACATTCTTAGTGAGATAGCAACATTCAATATCACTGACAAATATACTGGGCATCTCTAGTAAAAGTTTTCCTAATTATTTGGATTTGTAGACATTCAGAAGTTGTTGTAGCTATAAATATTGATAATTTAAGAAAGCAATCATTACTATGATGACCTTGGATATAAGAATAAATATTCCTACTAATGATAACCACTGCTACCTTTATTGAGCACTTATTATGTTCCAGGCATTGTTCACAATGCTTTCCAAGCATTACCTCATTAATCATAACAACCCTAAGAAGTGGGTACTACTATTGTTCCAATTTTAAAGATAAAACTGAGGTACTGAAACATTAACTACTTTGCTCTGGGTTACATGGCTAGTGAGTGTTAAAGCTGTAATGTGAACAGATACTCTAACTCTACAACCAGTACTCTTAATCACCAGGCTAATTATAGTCTACTCTCTTCAGTTTTTATTTTCTGGTTTTTTATTAGTCTCTTCAAATTCTCTTTATTGCTCATCCTCTCTGTTTACCTGTACTATCATCATCCCCATTCTTTTAGCTGGTATCCCTTGCTGGTCATCCTCCCCTTCTCGTCCTCTCTTTCTTTCTCATCACACAACCTCTTTGTCTAGAATTTTATCTTCCAAAGTCTGCTTAATATAAAAAACGTCTCACTAAACAAAAGTAAGAGTTTGTACCCCAGGTTTTAATTGGAAGCTTTGAAGAAAAGAACAGGTTATAATTGTGAGATTGTAGGTTCTAACATTAAGAGAAATGAGGGAGGAGACATTTTACCAACATTTGAGTTGAAGCCTCATCGAAAGGTATTTAAGGCATTGAGTTTCCATGGATATCCAATGTTCTTGGCCCAAATGTCTTTTCTCTTCTGTGTTTGATTTCTCCAGGAAAATTAGGTGGCTGGTGTGAGGTGGGGTTAGGGACAGGGAGTGGAGAAGCAAAAATAAATAAATAACAAAGCAGGATATAGAGGTGATTCACTAACTGTCAGGATGTTTAACGTGTGAACAAGACTGGCAGTAGGAAGTGACTCACTAACAGACAACCCATGGGGAATCTCCCAAGAGAGAAGAGAAAGGTTAGTTGAAAGAGAGATGCCTCAAAAACGATGAGTTTGGGTCCTTTGTAGGGACATGGATGAACCTGGAAACCATCATTCTCAGCAAACTGACAGGAGAGCAGAAAATCAAACACCACATGTTCTCACTCATAGGCGGGTGTTGAACAATGAGAACACATGGACACAGGGAGGGGAGCACTACACACTGGGGTCAGTTGGGGGTAAATAGCGGAGGGACGGTGGGGGGTGGGGAGTTGGGGAGAGGTAGCATGGGGAGAGATGCCAGATGTAGGTGAAGGGGAGGAAGGCATCAAATCACACTGCCACACGTGTACCTATGCAACAATCTTGCATGTTCTTCACATGTACCCCAAAACCTAAAATGCAATAAAATAAATAAAGGGAAAAAAAAAAGAAAGTGAGATGGCTATTGGGAATGTTATTTATGTGAGATCTTCAGTAGATACAGTACCTTGGATCTATAACAGGGAGAGGCTATCTGCCCCCAGACACCTCCCTTGTTCATGCCAGTTTTTTGTTTTGTTTTGTTTTTATTTATTTTTTATTTTCTGTAATTCTTTTATCTTAAAATAATAAAAACAGAAGAAATAAAGTTAATATTTAGAAATCTTACACACTAGGTACTTCATATAAATCATTTTATCTTCAAAATAACTCTGTGAAGCAGACACAAATATATCTGCATTTTCCAGATAAGAAAACTGAGATGCTAAGTATCTTGCCAAAGAATACACAGCAAGGATGTGGCAGAGGCAATATTACACAAGACATCAGGCTCCAGAGTCTACCAGACCAACCACTTTGCAATATTGCCTCCCATTATCAATAAATGACTAATTTCTTAGTGAAGGCAGGAGTAGATAAGACTATTTTGTCCCTTCATTCATAGAAAAGCTCTGAGAAAGAATGAGAAAAAGTGACCAGAAAGGAGAAAGAAGGAAGGTGAGAGAAATTGTCAAGTGAACAAAAGACAAGAGTGATGATATAGAAAATAACAATAATCCATAACATTTTTATGTGTTTCTTCTGTTTCTGTGCCCGAAACTTTGTTAGGCAACTTGTACACATTACTTTATTAATCCTTGCAAACATTTTATATGTAGATGCTTTTATTTTACCTCCTTATTTATGACGATGTTGGTATGGAAAGTTAAGCAACTTGTCCAGCATTATGCAGCTAATATATGACAGAGCTGGGCTTTGAACCCAGGCCCAGAGATCCTTTTCCTCTATCACATTACTTAGCAGATTGAAAAGAAACTCCTAATGATCACTTGGGGTGAGGCTAGTCCTCTGTAAAGACACCAAATGGATCATTGTTGGAGTCTCCAAATTTTTCTCACCATTTAATAATTATAGCCTAGATGATCTGAACCCCTCCTCCCTAAATTGTTATTGAGAACCACATGGTCAAGCTTAGATTAGGAGACAGTATGCAGAGCAGCTGGTAAAATTTCAGCAGTGGGATCTTCAATTTTGTAATATTTGATAGCCTTAATAGCTGTTCTCCCCTCCCTTCTGCCCCATAAATTGACAGTGGAAATACCTGAATGAGAACTGCAAGCTAAGAGTCAGGAGGACTGCTTAGCTGGAGAATGGGCAATAAGACCCAGTATAACACAGCATGAAAGTAGTTTTGTGGGGAAAAATGATGTCAGAAACATATATGCTTCAAAGTCTAGAGAGAGAAAATTTAGATTTTTTGAGGGGGCAGGAAACAGTAGCTTATAGTAGATGTGGTTATGACATCACCATGACTTCACTCAAATTAGCTCTTCATGACTTTACCTAGTACAAAAGATGAAAGAAAATTAGATTCCCAAAGACTGAGAATGGTTAGAAGCTGAAGGCACTATTTTATTTTAAGCTGGATATGGAAACAAAATGAGTCAAACCACAGGGGTCTGAGACCAAACTTCACAGGCTAGACTAAGTCCTATTAGTTGAAAAAGCAATACACCTGGCAGAGAAAAGCAGAATTATCTGAATCTTGTAGAGGCTTGAGTCAAGTGCAGTGGTTTGCATCTGTTGACCACTCAGGATCCCAGTGAAAGATACCTTCAAGGCAAATTATCCTCAGGTGTTAGCAACATTTATTCATTTGTTCATCAAACATTCATGTTCTTCCAATGTGCCAGCCATGGGGCTAGGTGCTGGGTATATAGTAGAAAACGAAAAAAGCACGACCTCTGCTCTCATGAAGTTTACCATCTGGTGGAGAAGCCAGCAATTGAACACATGCATACACAAAAGTTTCAAATTGTAGAGAAATGAAGGAAAAGTAACAAGTGCTTTGAGGAGAAGAGAGGCAGGGACATTGTACTGGACACAGAGATGAGCTATTCAGATCTTCCTTCAAGAAAAGACTGAGAAGTTTTGCATCTATGGTTATCAGTGATACTGGCCTGTGAGTTTCTTTTTCTGTTGGGTCATTGTCTGGTTTTGTTATAAGGGTAATCCTAGCTACATAGAATGAATTTATGAAAGTATTCCCTCCTCTTTAATTTTTTTGAACGTTTGATTAAGAGTGATTCTTCAAATGTTTGGTAGAATTCAGCAGTAAGCCATCAGGTCCACAGTTTTTCTTAGATGGGAGACTTATGGCTTTGATTTTATTACTTATTGTTGGGTTGTTGAGGTTTTCTATTGCTTCATATTTCAATCTTGATAGGTTTTATGTGTTCAGGAATTTATCCATTTCTTCTAGCTTTTCTAATTTGTTGGCATATAGTTGCTCACACTAGTCTTGAATTATTCTTTGTATATCTGAGGTCTCAGTTGTTATCTCTCTTTTTTTTTTGTTTTTATATATTTACTTGGATCTTCTCTTTTTTTCTTGGTGTAACTAAAAATTTGTTGATTTTGTTAATCTTTTCAAAGAAACAACATTTTGTTTTGTTGATATTCTGTATTTTTTGTCTCAATTTTCTTTATTTCTACTCTGACCCTCATTATTTCTTTCTTTCTTCTAATTTGGTATTTAGTCTGTTTTTGCTTTTCTAGTTTCTTGAGATGTGTTGTTAGGTTATTTATTTCTCCTTTTACAATGCAGGTGTTTATTGTTATAAACATCCTTCTTAATACTGCTTTTGCTGTACCCCATAGATTCTGGTACGTTATATTTTCATTTTCATTTGTTTCATTTTTAATTTCTTCATTGATCCATTCATTGACCATTGAGGAGAATGTTGTTTAATTTTCATGTATTTGTGTATTTTCCAAGATTCCTCTTGCTATTGATTTCTAGTTTTATTCTATTGTGGTTGAAAAGATGCTTGATATGATTTCTATTCATTTGAATTTGTTCAGACTTGTCTTGTAGCTTAAGATATAGTCTATTGCAAATAATGTTCCATGTACTAGTGAAAATAACGTGTGTGTTTTTTTTCAGCAATTGGGTAAAATGTTATGTAAATATCAGTTTGGTGTATTAAACCTATTGTGCAGTCTAGCTCCACTGGTTCTTTGTTGATTTTCTGTCCGCATGATCTTCCCATAACTGAGAGTGTGGTGTAAAAGTCCCTTACTACTATTGTAATGGAGTCTATCTTTCCCTTTAGATCTTCTAATGCTTGCTCTGTATACCTGGGAGCTCTGGTGTTGGGTGCATATATACTTAAAATTGTTATGTTCTCTTGCTGAATTGACCCATTTATCATCATATAGTGACCTTTCTTGTTTCTTTTTACATTCTTAGATTTGTAGTCTCTGATATAAACATAGTACTCTTGGCCTTTTTTGGTTTTCAGTTTCATGGAATATATTTTTCTACTTCCTCACTTTCAATCTATGTGGGTTTTTGTAGGTAAAGTGGGTTTCTTGAAGGCAGCATATAATTGGGTCTTGATTTTTTTATATTCAGCCAGTCTTTGCATTTTACATGGAGATTTCAGACCATACATTCCATGTTATTGTTGATGAGTAAAAACTTATTACTGCTACTTTGTTGCCTTTTTTCTGGTTGTTTTCAGACTTTTTCTTTCTTACTATATTCCTTTTTGTTGAAGTGGTTTTATCTGGTAAGATGTTTTAATTTGCTGCATTTGATTTTAATGTCTGTATTACAGATTTTGGCATTGTGGTTATCATAAGACTTATGAAAAACATCTTACAGATATAGCAAGTTATTTTAAAGAGATATTTTAGATCACAAATAAAATAATAGAAACAAACAAAACACACACACACACACACACACACACAAATACTAGCAAACTGAATTCAACAATGCATTAAAAAGGTTATTTGCCATGATCAAGTGGGATTCATTCCTGGGATGCAAGAATGGGTCAACATATGCAAATCAATAAACATGATACATCACAATAAGAGAATCAATAATAAAAGCCATGTGATTATTTCAATAAATGCCAAAAAAGCATTTGATAAGATTCAACATATCTTCATGACAAAAAAACTTCATCGGAATGGGTATAGAAGGAGCATACTTCATAGTAATACAGGCCATATATGACAAAACCACAGATAACATTGTACTAAATGGTGAAGGGTTCAAGGTTTTCTACTAAAATCTAGAACAAGCTAAGTATGCCTACTTACACCAGTTTTACTCAACAAAGTACTGGAAGTCCTGGCAAGAACAATTAGGCAAAAGAAAGAAATAAAGGGCATCCAAATTGCAAAAGAAAAAGTCAAATTAGCCTTGTTTCTATAACTTAATCTTATATCTGAAAAAAACTTATGTATGTGGTTGCTTTATAATGTCACTGGTCTGTATATTTGAGCATGTTTTTGTAGTGGTTGGTAACGGTTTTTCCTTTCCATATTTAGTGCTTCCTTTAGGAACTCTGGCAAGTCAGGTCTGGTGGTAATGAATTCCTTTGGTATTTGCTTGTCTGAAAAGGATTGTATTTCTCCGCTTGTGAGGCTTACTTTGGTTGGACATAAAAGTGTTTTGAAAATTTCTTTTCTTTAAGAATGTTGAATATTGGCCTTCAATCTCTTCTAGCTTATAGGGTTTCCAGTGTTGATCTGATGGGCTTCCCTTTGCAGGTGACCTGGCCTTTCTCTCTAGCTGCCTGTGACATTTTTTATTTCATTTTGACCTTGGAGAATCTGATAATTATGTGTCTGGTCTTCTGATCTTGATCTTCTCATAGATGATCTTACGGGGGTTCTCTGGATTTCCCAAATTTGAATGTTGGCCCTCTTGCTAGGTTGGAAAAGCTCTGCTGGATAATATCCTGAAGTATGTTTTCGAACTTGGTTCCATTATTCCCATTTCTTTCAGGTATCCCAATCAGTTTTAGATTTGGTCTCTTTACATCATCCCATATTTCTCAGAAGTTTTGTTCATTCCTTTTCATTCTCTTTTCTCTATGCCTGAAGACAGGCATTCTTGTCTGCCTGTCTTATTTCAGATAGATAGTCTTCAAGACCTGAAATTCTTTCTTCTGCTTGTTTTATTCTGCTATTAATCCCTGTGATTTTTATTGTGAAGTTGACTTAGTGTGTTTTTCAGCTCTAACAGGTTGGTTATGTTCATCTCTAAACTGGCCATTTAGGCTGTCAGCTCCTGTATTGTTATATCACAGTTCTTAGCTTTCTTGCATTGGGTTCAACATGCTGGAGAAGGGTTGTGGTCATTTGGAGGAAAAGGGAAACTGTGGCTTTTCATGTTCCAGCATTTTACATTGATTCTCTCTCATTTTTGTGAGCTTATCTACCTTTGATCTTTGAGGTTACTGACTTTCGGATGGGGTTTTTGTTGGGTTTTGTTGTTGTTGTTTTCTGTTTGTTTGTTTTTTCTTTATCCATTCAGGCCACTCTTCCATAGGGCTGCTGTGGTTTTATGGGAATCCACTCTAGACCCTAGTTGCCTCAGTTTTTCCCATACCTGGATGTATCACCAGTGTAGGCTATGAAACAACAAAGATGGCAGCCTGTTCCTTCCTATGAAAGCTCAGTCCCAGGGGGTTACTGACCTATTCCTGGCCCAATGCTCCTATAGGTAGCCAGATACCCTGGTTGGGAGGTCTAATCTATTCAGGAGGAATGGGATCAGGGACTCAGGTAAAGAAATAGTCTGGCTGCGTTTTGGTGGAGCATCTGTGCTGTGTTGAGGATAACCTTCAGCCTGCAATCAGTTTGGGCTCTCCAGGCCCCACAGGCTGAAAGGGCTGAGAAGCCTGAACAGCCAAGTTGGTGTACTGCCTTGCTTCTCAGGTATTCTGTCCTAGGGAGAAATTAGAGCTTTTTTGGCCTCCTAGAACACAGGTGGCGGTGGCCAGAAGTCCTGGCTGAGAAGACCCAGCTGGGAGAAACTGCCAGGAGGAGTAGTGGATTGGGGTCCTACTTAAAGAAGCAGTCTGATCACACCTTGACACAACAGCTGCATGAAGCTGGAGAACTGCTTCTGCTCCTGTCAACTTGGACTCTCCAAAGCCTGTAGGTTGGAATGGCTGAGTCATCCAACCAACTCAGGTAGTAGTCCTTATCCCCTCTCCTGGGAACTCCATCCCAGGGAGAGATCAGAGCTCTATCTGTAATATGTGTGGGTGGGCATTGCTGGAGGGCCTGGCTGGAAGGCCCTGTCCAGTGAGGAAAGATGGATTGGGTCAGCTTAAAGAAGTGGTCTGCCAAAATCTGTCAAAGTTGCTGTGCTGCACTGATGTGGGCACCTTTCCTCATCTGGATCATTTGGACTTTCGAACCCATAGGCTGGAACAGCTGAGTTGACCAAATAGCAGAGATGGTGCCTGTCCCTCCCTTCAGTGGCTCTGTTAGGTCTCAGGTGGGCTCCACTCTGTTGCTGGTGGCTGCCTGGAATTCCAAGCCAGTGGGTCTTATCTTGTGAAGTGCTGTGGAAGTGCAGAATAATGCTGCAGCCTGGCTTTCTGGATGCTGCCCCCTTCCAAGGAGTACATGCAGACCTTCTGCCTTGACAAAGTTGTAGACACATTTGTTGGGATCCCATCTTGGCCCCTAAAAGTCCTAAAATTTATAAGGAACTACAAGACTGAATAGCCAAAGCATCCTTGCACAAAGAAAACGGAGTTGGAAATATGACACTACCTGACATCCAAATTTACTTCAAATCTGTGGTAACTAAAACTGCACAGTATTGTCACATAAACAGATACATAGACCAATGGAACATGACAGATAAACAAGATATCAATTCATGTATTGCAGCCAACTCATTTGCAACAAAGATGCCAAAAATGAACAATGGGGAAAGGATAGCCATTTCAATAAGTGGTGCTAGAAAAACTAGATAACTATATGTAGGGGAATGAAACTACACCCTATCTCCCTCACCACAAAAAAAGTCAAATCAAAATGGACAAAAGACTTAAATCTAAGAGCTGAAACTATGACACTGCTCAAAGAAAACAATGGAAAATCCTCTGGGACACTGGTCTGGGCAAATAATTTTTGTGTAAGATCTCAAAGTACAAGCTACCAAAACAACAACAACACCAAACAAAAAACAAGTGGGACCAGGCTAAAAAGCTTCTTCACAGCTAAGGAAACAATGAACAAAGTGGAAATACAACCTACTAAATGGAAGAAAATATTTGCAAACTATCCTTCTCACAAGAAATGAATAAGCAGAATTTATAAGGGGTTCAAACAATAATAGCAAAAAATAAATACTCCAATTAAACAAAGGTCAAAAGATCTGAATAGACATTTCTTAAAAGAATATATATAAAATTGGCCAACAGATATATGAAAAATGCACAACATCACAAATCATCAGAAAAGTGCAAATCAAAGCCATGATGGCATTATCTCATTTGATTTAAAATGGCTTGTATCAAAGACAGGCAGTAACAGTTGTTGGAGGGGATATAGAGAAGGGTGAACCCTCATACTCTGTTGTTGAAAATGTAAATTAGCACAACCACTATGGAGAACAGTATGGTAGTTCCTCCAAATAACTACAAATAGCGCTCTCATATGATTCAGCAATTTTACCATTTGATATATATCCAAAGAAAAGGAACTCAATATGTCGAACATGTATCTGCACTGCCATGTTTACTGCAACACTATTCCCAGTAGCTCAGATATACAATCAATCAAAGTGCTTATCAGTGAATGAATAAAGAAAATGTGGCATATATACACAATGGAATATTATTTAGCCATAACAAAATGAAATCCTGTCACTTGCAGCTACATGGACAGAACTGGATGTCACTTTGTTCAATGAAATAATCCAGGCACAGAAAGACAAATATCGCATGTTCTCACTTATATGCGGTAGCTAAAAAAGTGGATCTCACTAAGACAAAAAGTAGACTGTGGTTAACAGAATGTAGGAAGGGTAGCAGGAAGGGGGATGAAGGGAAAAGGAAAGAATATACATATATTCTAAAGACTGTTTTTAGAGCACCACTGAACTGTACATTTAAAAATAATGAAGATGCTGTATTTTATACGCATGCATTACTTCAAAAAATGTTTAAATAGGAAATAACTTGCTGGCCAGTTGCATTAGCTCACATTTGTAATCCCAACACTTTGGGATGTCAAGATGGGAGACTCACTTGAGGTCAGGAGTTCAAGAACAGCCTGGTCAACATAGAAAGAGCTCATCTCTATTTTCTAAAAAATTATAAAATAAAAAAAAAAGAAATAACTTCCTGCCAAGACCCCAGGCAGGTGGCTAGCTGGTAATCTTCAACTTTTAGCTTCATAAGGATTAGCTTCTGCTTTGAAGAGGTGGCTCTAGTAAGTGGCTGAAAAAGGCAGTAGTGTAAGAGATTAGCCATTGCTGTTCAATGTAAGACCCTTGCAATAAACAACCTTTGTTCCAGGCATCTTGGCTTGTCTGGCAAAGAATTTGTCTTCAGCATCATAGTCTGAAGCTACCTCTTGCTCAATCTTGCTTTCTCAGTTCCTGTACAGGCGTTGCCCCTCAAAAAAAAAAACATTCCTACTCCAAATTCCATCTCAGAAGCTGGTTCCCAGAGAGCCCAAACTGCAACAGATGTCACCTAGATTTGTGAAGGAAGAGGCTATGGAAGACTACTCAGAAGAACTGTTGTTTAAGAATTAGACGGGTTATTTATGGGGATGTGAAAGAACACTCCAGGAAGAATTGGTAGGATGTTTAAGGACCTCAAGGAAGGAAAGAGTGGGAAGAAAGCTGATATGTCTGGAGCATAAAACATGAGGGGAGAATAACCCAAGGTGGCTGGGGATGTGGACAGGAGCCATCATGCTAAGGATCTGGATTTCATCCTAAGTGCAGTAGGAAGCCACTGAAGAGCTTCCCTGCAGACAGAGAAGTATCATTATCAGGTTTGTGGTTTTATAAATCAATTTAGCTGCCATGTAAAATGTGCATTAAAGACTGCCAAGAGTGGAAAAGGAGAAACCAGATAGAAAACCATTTAATTTTCCAAGGGAGAGATAACATTGGCTTGGACCAGAATGGAGTGGCCGTGAAAATAGAGAAAAGTGAACCTTTTCAATACATGCTTTGAAAATAAGCTTTTCTGAGTACTTCACATCCTTGGACTTGTAACAGGTTATTTGTCTTTATTTTTATCTAAGTCTAAAAGACTTGGGGACAAATTTTTCCAATAAAGTAATTCTAAAATACCTCTCATTTTATTTATAAATCATTTAAAAATGTGTTATGATTGTTGTAGAGTTTTAAACTTTTTTTTTTTGGATTATTTGTTTCCATAGAATTTAACACAGCTGGCGGTAGTTAGATTTATTTATTTACTTTCATTTAAATTTTTTTAAAAGACAGAGTCTCCGTCTGTGGTCCAGGCTGGAGTGTGATGCCCCAATTATAACTCATGGAACCTCAAACTTCTGGGCTCAAGGGATCCTCCCACCTCAGCCTCCTGAGTAGTTGGGACTACAGGTGCCTGACCACACCTAGTTATTATTATTTTTTTCCCTTTTGGTAGAGATGGATTTTTGTCGAGTTGCCCAGAGTGATCTCAAACTCCTGGCCTTAAGCAGTATTCCAGAATTGGCCTTTCAAAAGGCTGGGATTACAGGCATGTGAAGTTAGATTTAGTTTAAAATTGTATTCTCTTTTGTATTACATTAAATTAATTAATTAATTTAAAGACTGTTTTTAGAGCAGTTTTTGGTTCATAGCAAAATTGAAAGGAAGGTTCAGAGAGTTTTCATGTACCGACTGCCTCCCCATATTCAGAGGCTTTTCCGCTATCAATATCCCTCACCAGAGTAGCATATTTGTTGCACTTCATGAACCCACATTGGCACATCATTATTTCCCAGTTTCCTTTTGGGTTCATACTTTTTGCTGTAAGTTGTATGGGTTTGGACAAATGTGTAATGACATGTAATTACCACTATAGTATCATACAGAGTATTCTCATTACCCTACAGGTCCTCCGTGCTCTGTCTATTCATCCCTCCTAATCCCTGGAAACCACTGATCTTTTTACTGTCTCCATAGTTTTTCCTTTTCCAAAATGTCCCTTGGATCATACAGTAATAAGCCTTTTTAGATTGGCTTCTTTCACTTAGTTATATGCATTTAAGTTTCCTCCATGTCTTTTCATGGCTTAACAGTTCAATTCTTTTTGAGTGCTCAATAGAATTCCATTTGCTTAGTGTACCACAATTTATATAGCAGTTTTCCTCTTGAAGGACATCTTGGTTGCTTCCAAGTTTTGACAATTATATAAAAAGCTGCTGTAACCATCTTTTACAAGTTTTTGTGTAAGCATACGTTTTCAACTCCTTTGGAAAATAACAAGAAGTGTGATTGTATCACACAGTGATACAACCCAGTTGACCACTGGGTTGTATGGTAAGAGTATGTTAGTTTTGTAAGAAACTGCCAAACTGTCTTCCACAGTGGTTACAACATTTTGCATTCTCCCCAGCAATGAAGTAGAGTTTCTGTGTCTCCACGTCCTTGCCAGCATTTGGTTGTATCAGTGTTCTTGATTTTGGTCATTCTAATAGATGTGTAATGGTTATCTCACTGTTGTTTTTATTTGCATTTTTCTGTTGACATGATGTGGAGTTGATGTTTGTTCGTATGTTTATTTGCCATCTATATATCTTCTTTGGTGAGATGTCTGTTAAAGTCTTTGGTTTATTTTTTAATTACGTGATCTCTTGTTTTAAGAGTTCTTTTTTTTTTTTTTTTTTTTTTTTT
>NW_022436985.1:17721535-17723009 GCF_009761245.1 Sapajus apella
CTGCAACCTCCGCCTCCTGGGTTCAGGCAATTCTCCTGCCTCAGCTTCCTGAGTAGCTGGGATTACAGGCACTCGCCACCATGCCCAGCTAATTTTTTGTATTTTTAGTAGAGACGGGGTTTCCCCATGTTGACCAGGATGGTCTCGATCTCTTGACCTCGTGATCCACCCGCCTCGGCCTCCCAAAGTGCTGGGATTACAGGCGTGAGCCACCGCGCCCGTCAAGAGTTCTTTATATGTTTTGTTTAACAGTCCTTCATCAGATTTGCCTTTTGTAAATCCCGGTTTTTGGCTTTTCTTTTTATATTCTTGACAGTGTCTTGCACAGAGCAGAAATTTTTTATCCTACTGAAGTCCAGCTTTTCAATTCTTTCTTTTATGGATTATACCTTTGATGTTGTATCTAAAATGTCATCACCAAACAAAAGATCATCTAGATTTTCTTCTTTGTTATCTTCAATAAATTTTATAGTTTTGTGTTTTACAATTAGATCTATACTCTATTTTGAGTAAATTTTTGTGAGGGGTTTAAGATCTATGTCTAGATTCATTTTTTTTGCATGTGAATATTCAGTTGCTCCAGCACTTTTTATTGAAAATACTTTATATTTATTCTCACAATTTATCTTAACATCTGCTTTTGAAACGTTTGGGGAAGGATAGACAGATAACAGATAGGAGATTGATGACTCTGTGTGTGTGTGTGTGTGTGTATACATATATATGTATACACACACATACACAAATACACGTAAAGAAACACATATTCTAATATATCGTTATATACTTATGGGGAAATAGAAGAGACTAACTGAAACCAAGACTATTCCCCCTGGAACCCAAGGTGCATAGGTCCTACAGATACATGGTCTATTACTTAGTGTGGTTCTGATCATGGCATGCCTTCACACTAGACTTTAAGTAATTTGAGAGTAATTCCCTGTGTCCCGGGGGAGTTGTAGCCTCAGAAACTAGCAGGACAACCTGGTTGCTACTGTAAAGTTTATTTAAGTGCCTTGATCAGTAGTGGATGTTGGACATAAGATCATATAATGAAAAAAAGGGCTAAATTAATTTTTAAAAATAGTGCTGGCAGATGGATTATAATGTAGTGGTCTCTGATTTAAAAACATCCTGCCTACTGAAGCTTGCAAGGTAGCATTAAACAAAAATTAGGCATTCTATGAGGGATCACATAGAGGATAGTGGTCCATCTTTTGTAAGAAGGTTCTCAATAGATTTTTTTCTCCATTTCTTACCAGCCTTGGCCTAATGATATTTCCTAACTTGATATTGAAATTATATTGTAAATCTATGTATATTAGTAATACTGATTATATGTTTGTTTTTTTAAAAAAACAGATTGTTATATTTTATATCAATGTTAGTCTTCAAATGGAGCCCTCTGTATTTTTTTCAATTATTTGTGTTCACAATTATTAAAGTCCTAGAGATGGAGCTTCAAAATTTGAGG